>NC_134353.1:523573283-523873283 GCF_048569485.1 Anomaloglossus baeobatrachus
ATTAAGTTTTTCAATGTTAGAGGGGTCCACTTACAGGTGTGTGTATAGGCAGTAGCTACTAGACCACCTGGGCTATCATGTATTGAGGGTAATAATATATTAAATTAATTATTTAGGTTTTCATCTTTAAACATATGCAGCAAAAGATAAAGGTGGCAATATACATTACGTACAAGATAGAAGGTTGATAGTTGTACAACTGTTGAATGATCAGTTCAGTGCTATACGTATTTAATGAAGCCAAAGAAAGGACATTTCCTTTATAAAGAAACATTATTTCATGGAAAGATTATTTGTGGACTTGCAGCTATTGAAAACTGAATATTTTAAACACTGTTAACCTCTTTCCAGAAAATGACTGTCATCACCATATACAGGAGATGCGCAAAGTGATTCTTTGATATCTAATGCTGAGCTAAAGCTTTTATCCTGTATTCATGACCAACATACAAGTGTGATATTGTCATAGTGTGATTATATTGTAAGGAGATGTCTATACATGTTTTAGTGTAAAATTATGAGTAGTACTATATATAAATATAGTGCTTAGCATAAGTGAGTACACAACCTGTGAAAAGTAAGATTTTAATTATTATTTCACTTAACGCAAGAACAATTTGACAAGACTGAGTTTTGTACATTTTTTAACCCATAAGGCCTGTTTCACACGTCAGTGATTCTGGTACGTATGTGCTTTTTTTAAAACATACCAGAATCACTGACTTACGCAGACCCATTATAATCAAGGGGTCTGCTCACACATCAGTGATTTTTCACTGAATATGTCTCCGTGCAGCGTGCACGCATGGCCGTGATTCTGCACGGAGATAAGTTAGTTTTTTTCTGGCATCACTGATGACCCACGGAACACACTATGGTGTGATCCGTGTGTGATCAGTGAAAAACGTACTAGAAAATCACGGACATATTAAATATTTTCAACTTACCTTGCCTGCCATTCGATCTGGAGCCTCCGCACTCGGCAGCTTCTGCCTGGCTCATGAGTATTCTTGAGAGCAGGAAAACCCGATCAGGAAGTAGCAGCATAGAGCGGTGGGCGGACGCTGGAGACCCGAGGAGATCAGCACCATGGACAGCATTAGTGAAGGAAGGTGAGTAATGTCCATATGCAATCACGGATCACAGATCACAGATTGCACATGGACAACCCACGTGTGCCGTGAATGACGGAACACTGAGGGACATGTGCGTGTTTTACACGTCAGTGAAGAACGTCTGTGTTTTTCACTGACGTGTGAAACGGGCCTAACATGAAAGTAAGGTTAATAATATAACTTTCATTACCATTACCCAATCTTCAGTTGTACTCAAATGAACTGCTTTAGTTGATGCAAAAATGTGCATCCAATATAAAAAAGACTAAAGGCTGCTTTACACGAGTCGATCTATTGTGCGATGCATCGTTGGGGTCACGGATTTTGTGACGCACGTCCGTCATTCGTAACGACATCTTCTCATGTGACAGCTCCTTGCGAGTCCAACCGATGCCTAATCGTTTGAAATTCGGCCATCGTGTACTCATCGTTTAATTCCATAAAATCGTTCATTTTAGTCTTCATGAACGACACATTGCAAAGTGTGATACCGTGTAATCGGCCATCCTCGTAGTTATTTGTGACGTCATTAAACCTTCAGGGCGTATTTGTGGTTTTAAATAATCACGCCTAATCTAATCGGATTGGTTGTAGCAGATGCGTTTTGATTGGTTATTACTGTTATAAAATACGGAGCTGTAGTCATGATGTGTCAACATTCAGCCTTGGCGTCATGCACAGTGTTTTTTAGTGCATTAGTCCTAATTTTTCTTACGTTTGTTTGTTCGCTGCCAATCGCCCCATTTTGTGACTCCTGAATGGAAAGCATACTTGTTGATGACCTTGGAATCTCTTGATCTCTTGTGAAGTCAAGTAGATCAAAATACCACAGCCGTGGGACATAAAGATCGGCAGTCGCAGCCCCTGAACGTCGTGACTCCTCGACTTTATTGAGTTCGTTTTTATATACAGTGCGTATTCCTTGTATTTTTTTCTTGATAAGATTTACATCCACAGGCTCATTAGGAAAATGGTTTTTATAGATACTAATCAGATCCGCATAAGCTGCTTGTTTGATGCGTTTGTTACTATATACAGGCGATTTAATTTTCCAAAGACAGGTTAATGTGCGATATTTTTCAATGAAATCACGCAAAAATAATTCGTTTTGATGAGCCGTCATCTGTGCAGGAATATATGAGAACATTTTAGTTTACACTGTTATAAGAAACATGTAATCTTTTTGTTTTTGTAAACGAAAAAAAACAAAAATTAACAAAAAAAACAAAACCTTATTATGTTGCAAAAAACATAATACACGATAAAACATACAAAAAAAAAAAAACCTTAAGAGACACATTGTGAACGGCTAAATAACACAATAAAAAAACCATAAAAAAACAAAACTAACCCACCTTTTGAAGATAGATACTCTGAAATCGACATAAACCAGACCACAAGCAAAAAACAAGACTGATGCTAAGGACAGACGAGGCAACAAAGACGGACGCAGAAGAGAAACAATATATATGGGATCTAACCAATCAACCACATTAGCAGAACTGGATTGAGCAGGTCAGAAGAATTCAGGGCGTGCAACAATCCAGACAACGTCACGGAGGGGTGTATAGTTTGCCTAATTACGCCCATACAAAAGACAGATTGACCAAAGAAAAACATGTGTGAAGCCTTTTGGACGTCCGCCATGGCCAATTAATATATCGATGAGCGCTTTGGGGTCGTTTAACAACACTCAACGTTTGACACATGGACAACTACCTATCAGTGATACAAACAAAAAAAAAAAAAAACTTTGCCAAAAAAATCGCACGATGGATTGACTCGTGTAAAGCAGCCTTTACTCTGTAGCATTTTGAATGCGCTCCCTGATTATTGAGGACATCACCATATCTTCTAGGTATGGAATTTGAAAGTTGGCAACAAATTGCAACTTCTATCTTCTTCTATTCTTTGAGAACGACCACTTCTAGATCCTGGATGCTGAGCTTGTTTTTTTCAGACCTTCCCATTTGTGTATGATTGGGTTCAGATCAGGAGACATATTTCGCCACTAAATGACTTTTATCCTGTTCTTCTTCAGAATGCATCAGTGGCCTTAATTGTTTGTTTGCTATCATTGTCATGTTGGAAAAGTGCACGTCTACCAAGGGCATGAAGTGATGGTAGCATTTTCTGATTTCATAAAGAGCTGTACATCTGTGACTTCATGATACCTTCAATGAAATGTAGCTCCATGACACCAGCAGCACTTATGCAGCCCCACATCAGGACATTGCCATCACCATGTTTAACTCTAGCTATCATGTATTTTTCTTGGTACCACTCACCTTTTTGATGTCATATGGTTTTGGAGCCATCAGTTCAAAAATCATTTATCTTGGCCTCATCACTCCAGAGTATAGAGCCCTAGTAGTCTTCATATTTTTCAGCATGGGCCCTGTCAAATTGCAGGTTGGATATTTTATGCATGAGCTTTAGGAGAGGCTTCTTCATGGACAACACTCCACTCTGCAGTTTATGCCATTTTTCATTACAGATAATACCTCTGTTTGGATTTCCGCTTCTTTAGGTAACTGCAGCAAACTTGCATGTTGATTTTCTTAAACTCTTCTCATCGGAAGACGCACCTGTTTAGAAGTTAACTTAAGTGATCGGTCTGAATGGTTTTTACATTATTGCATCACTTTTGATATAGTAATCTGACTGATAAGTAAATCCTTGCTCATATTCTTGTAGCCTTCAGCTTTCTTGTGTAAAGAAATTATTTTCTTTCTCAGGTCTTGTGACATTTCTCTTCCATGTGGTGCCATTTGATTTTCTTTGTTAAGTAATGCCCTTTTATAGTCAACTGTCTGCTAGACTCTTGTGCAACGATTAGATTTACTTGTGGTTGAATTCTTGTTACTTGGAATTTTTTAATGTAAACTTTAGCTTTGCTGCTAATACTTTCTTTGGGGTGTACACATTTTTGCAACATGGTCTTGAATGAATATGAGAGGGAAATATACATTTTGAGATGTGCAAAATAACAAATTTTGTTTACAGCGAATTGTCCACATTTATTGGATTATTTTGTAGTTTGGTATCTCAAAGAAAATGTTCATTCTGAAAGGATATTAACCCCTTCACACCCAGGCGCTTTCAATTTTTCATTTTTTTTTACCCTTCTTCTAAAGGCCATCATTTTTTTTTATTTTTTGTCAATATAGCTGTATAGGGCTGACCCCTTGCTTTCATGACAACCCATCGGATTAAGGATTAGAGATGAGCAGACCTATGAAAGATCGGTTGGCAGTTTCATCTGGACTTCAGATAAAGTTCGGTTTGGGAGCCGACTTGACCTGAACCCCAATTAAAGTCACTAATTGGGCAGTTTGTGTCTCTGCCCACGTGCAGCCATCCATAAACCGATCACTTCTGGGACTGGGTGGGCTGTTTTTTCAGTTTTGTTTGGTGCACACTACATCTGGTCATGCTGTTGTTAACCCCAGTGTGAGCTGTTCAAACACTGCAAGTGGCTCGCACTGGGCTGAGCACCGAGCGTATCTCAGCACAGAGATGCTTGCGTGAGTGGTTTACATATGTAAAGCACCCGAACTTTGACTCTGAACTTTCATTTTTTTTGTAAACTCTGTGTTTAATACAAACACCAAACACCAAACCTTGGGTTCGCTCATCTCTATTAGTGATACGCTTCTTATCAAAACATGTTAATTGCCACTGTCAGAGATTACCAGTGGCATCTAACTGGTTAACAGCCACAGGTGAATCTCAACTCCACTGGCTACTGTTAGAGGCACTTGATGGCTGAATAAATCAGCTGTCAAGTGGTGGAAAAAATGCGGGCTCAGGGTGTGAGCCCACATCAATGTCAGGGACACGGCTGATGACGTACATGTACGACATTGGTCGCGAAGGGGGTTAAAGTTTTTCTACCAAATTTGTTGGGGTGTACTCTTTTATGTTAAGCACTATATATGCATATGGAAGTACAATGTACACAACATCATTAACACAGATTTTATTTCCTTCCTTTTAGGTGTCTGTGCTGTTGGAAAACCAATGTGTCTTCTTTTTGAATATATGGCCCATGGAGACTTGAATGAATATTTGCGACATAGATCACCACGAGCATTAAGCAGCTTAAGCCACAGTAGTCTTGCTACCAAAGTCAGACTCTCAGACCTGAATCCAGCACCACTGTCTTGTACTGATCAGCTTCACATTGCCCGACAGGTGTCAGCGGGGATGGCCTATCTCTCAGAGCGCAAGTTTGTCCATCGTGACCTGGCCACCAGGAATTGCTTGGTGGGTGAAAACATGGTGGTAAAAATAGCTGATTTTGGTCTTTCTAGGAACATATACTCAGCAGATTATTACAAGGCAAATGAAAATGATGCCATACCAATTCGCTGGATGCCTCCTGAGTCTATATTTTATAATCGTTATACAACAGAGTCTGACGTTTGGGCTTATGGTGTTGTCTTGTGGGAAATATTCTCTTACGGAATGCAACCATACTATGGCATGGCTCATGAAGAAGTCATATATTATGTTAGAGATGGTAACATTTTGTCATGCCCTGAAAACTGCCCACTGGAATTATATAATCTTATGCGTCTGTGCTGGAGCAAGATGCCTACTGACCGTCCAAGTTTTGCCTGTATTCATCGTATTCTGGAGCGTATGTACGACAGAGCTGTCTCTGCTCAAGTTTAAGGGATATATGATTGCAACTATGATATAGCCTTTCAAAATAGACAACTTCTCCACAGCTCATACATTTCATTATGTTATATGGAAGCATGGAATGGCACAAAACATGGCCAATGACAGATAATGGACTCACTGCACCAAGAGTGAAGAGGTCTCTAACATTTTGGAAAAGTGGAAAAAAAACTTATTGAAATGTATTTTATTTAAAGACAATGAAAATGAGATCAAAGAAGCTTTTTACTGTTGTCTAAATGTATGATGACTAATCACACTGTTCTGAACTTTTGGACATTTACATGAATGAATACATTTCATTAGAGATATGTCGAGTAGGTCCAGTATGCAAATAGCAATATGAAGTCCAAATACATCTTCATAAACTTACCGTTCATTCCCAGTATTATGACTACAAAACAGTGTGTGATTCATGAAAGTGTATAGAGATCTGCTAATTTTTCCTATGTTTCAGTATTGGAAATTATTGATTACAATATACAAAGTATCCTAATATGATATTAGAAGCTATGTAGGATTTGTTCCACATACGTACCACATTGAAACATCATCTTCAGCTTTCTGTTCCTTCTCTACAACTCTTCTGCTCCTTTATGTTCACAGCTGAATGTCTATCACCAATTGTTTGAGTATATTGGTTTATTTCCTTTGTTGAAATTCAGTTAGCTGGTATATTCTACCTTTTTTTGTTTATTTTAGCCTTTTTTCAGTAATGTTTAATTTAAAGTGAATAAGTCTGAATGGCTGGTATATGTCTAAAGTCTAAATGTTGGAGCTGCTATGAAAACTCTGGATAGAGTAAGTGGATGATGTAGAGTAACTAGGAAAGGAGCTCACAGGATAAAAATGATACTGCTTAAAAAAAAAATGCATTCAATAATCAATAAAACTGTTTAAAATTAGAAACCATAGTAATGGAAAGGAATCTGGAATTGTAAAGTCCCCTATAAAGTTCCTAAAAAGAGCGGGGGTGTGACTTGTGATCCTATGATGCCAACCTCCGCAGCTAGGAAGGGTATCTCTTTTTTGGGAATTTATAGGTGACCAGTGAAAGGTATATAGTTTCCAGATTCCTTTCTAAGTGTAGGTAATTTGAAACTGTTTTAATGCATATCGAATAAATTTCTATATTTTATCATGAAAACTCTGACTAATTACATTTAGAAATATATTCAGTTGACATGGTCAACCAAACGTCTTCTAAACTCTGCATTCTAGCACTGGACAAGGTAGGAGCCCATATTGAGTTTTCATAGCCAACCATTTTTGAAGAGACATAGTATAGCTGCAGTGAAAGTTACTAGAAGAAAATCAGAGTCAGAGAGAACAAAATATATTGATCCCAGTAATGATCTTAAAGGGAACCCGTCTTATCAAAAAACTCTATTAACCTACAGAAAAGGGATTAATTTGCAAGTTAATAGCATTCTAAAATTGTCTGGCTGCCATACTGAAAGCCTGGCCATTTAAGAGGAAATAAAAATAACTCATACCGCCAGCCTCTGGCTTTCAGTCATAGATGAGCGGTTGGAGCAGCTTCAGTCACCACTCATTATACAATGAGCGGCAGCTGTAACCACACACTGACAATGACTGACAGCTGGCTCTGTACTGCCACATTGTGGAGCTGGCTGCCAATTAGTGTCATGGCGCGGTTACTGCCACAACTCACTATGTATTTAGTGGTGACTGAGCAGATTTAGAATGCTACTGATCTGCAGATCAAGTGTAGGCTAATAGCATTTTGTACCTGAGAGGTTTCCTTTAAAAGAAGATGGTTTGCAAAAACTAAGATAAAATATGGATTTATAATGAACATAAAGAGTATCATTTTACTTATTATTTTTTTACATAAATGAATAGTACACATGAAAAGAAAAAACTTTGTAATACATTTTATTATAGAAATCAGTTTCTATTCTCCTCCTAAACCAAGCTTTCATTCTCAATATTCTGAATTCACAGGTGAAATCTGTCATCAGAGAATACCAATTTTCCAAATCCTGAGATAGGAAACGACAGTTGCTGATCATAAGGTTCTTTGGGGAGGGGAGAGAGAGGAGTAGGGGGAAATAGAGGTAGACACCAACATTCTGCTGCAAGTTCTCCTGAAATAACAGTTTCACTTTAAAGGAGAACTTGCAGCAGAATATGTGTCTGCCTCTACCTCTACTTATTTTCCCCCCTCCCATAGAATGTTAGGGTCACCATTTGTCAGCTCCTATTAGAGTAGTGGGAAAATCTCTCTTCTTCACCGAATATAGATTTTACCATTGTGAAAGTTCAGTCCAGGAGGAGAAAGAAACACATTTCTCAGATATGATATATTACAAATGTCTTATTTTTGTGTACTTAATGCTTGAAATAAAAATTAAAATGATGGCTATCCTTTATTTTTTTTCAAACATATGCATTCAAGTCCAATGTCTAAAACTTTAATGCAAAAAATAGACTGTACATAATTGTTTTAGTGTGTATTATATTCTAATGTAGCAGTCTCCATCTCTTGAGGTCATACTTAGAAAATAATTTCATAGAGAGTACTATAGTTCTGTTGAACATCAAAATTATTATCATTTATTGTATTTTGTTTCAATTTTTGTAAATTTTTATTTCAGCTCATTTGAAACTTTGTCACTTTTAACTATCTTTTTTTAATAAACAGCTGTTATTTAATTAAATCTATTGTTACATTATTATCTTTTTCTTTTAGTATTTCAGCTGACAAACTTATACGACAACAATATTTTTGCTGCATGCAACATATTACCATAATAAAAAATATTATCATGCCATGTTGGTTTTGGAATACAGGTGTATTCTCTATAATTAGTGATGGGCAGACCCGGACTGTAAAAGTCCTGATTCACGTGGTTTCAAAAGTAACCGAGTTCCGGAGCCAGGCCTGAGATTCCAGATATTAATCTGGATCTAGCAGTCAGGAAATTAAAAAAAAAATAAAAGAAATAAAATAATAATAAAGCAAGTGCTGCATACTTACGAAGCCTCTGGCATGGCTATAACCTGCAGCCACCCATTCACTTCCTGGGCTGCTCATCATTGCTCATCCATACCCACTGCTTTCCCCTCCAACCAGCCATCCTGGCGTCTTTGATTGGTTTCAGTCAGATGTGCCCTCAGCCTGTGTGACAACGTATGACTGCAACCAATCACAGACTCTGTCTGCGGGTCGGTATCATTGCATAAAAATAAATAAAACAATTGGTGTAGAGTCCCCCATATTATGACACCCAGCACAGATAAAGCTTAGGGCTACAGGCTGCAGCCCCCAGCTGTGAGCCTATCTTGAATACGATAATCCTGGGTGGCTGCAGGCTGCTATTTTTAGGCTGGGGGTGGCCCATTAACCGCACACTACTTATTAAAAAAAAATTATTTAAATAATTAAAAAAAGCCACATGCGGTTCCTTTTATTTTGATACACAGCCAAAAAAAGCACACGGCGGGGGGCTGCAGCCTGTAGTCATATGCTTTATCTGTGCTGGGTATCATAGTATAGAGGGATCCTATGCCAAATATTTTATTTATTTATTTTTATACCACAATAAATGCACATAGTGTCTATGATTGGAAGCAGTCAGCTTCCATGCTGCCACTTAGTGTGGGGGCGCATCTGACTGTAACCAATCACAGGCGCCGATGGGCAGGGAAAGCAGTGCATATGCGCTGAACATAATGCGCGGCTCTGAAAGTGAATGTGCGGCCAGGAAGCAGTGTACCGCCATGCCAAAGCCTCAGCAAGTACAGCGCGCTTGCTACTATTCCTATATCCCTTCTACCACCATTTCTAATAGCCAGATTCTGCTCTCCATAGACTTATATGAGGACCAGAATCCTGCCCGGTTCCGAATTTTAAAAAACGGATCACCGGGATCAGCTGGTCCTGGTTATCTGCAAGTCCGCTCATGACTAACTATAATATAATCCATTCTTTGAGCTCAGACCTGTCAATGTCAAAAGTGTGTGGAGATTCCCTATGGACTGGAACAAAATCATTAGATAGATATTAAGTCGTTTGTTAAGTGTTGTTTGCTCAAAATCCTTGAGTGCCATCCAATGCCACCAAAAAGAAAACAGATTAAAGCTGATCTGTTAACAGATTTCGCAGCATGAACCATAAGCATTAAGTAGATAGCTTTTACTTGATGAGGCTGGTTTCCTACTTTGAAAATTTATGTCAGAATATCATTATTTTAGAAACATTATAGAAAGTTTCCCTGCTTAACATTAAAATGTCCATACTGCCATTTTTACAAGGATTTTTTAAATAAGTACCACTTCATCTGGTCTAACAGATCTACATAAAAAGTTTGTCCACTACTTAAACTTTGGATAGGTCATCAACTTCTGATCGACCAGGATCCGACTATCAGCATGCCTACCAATCAGCCATATTTGGTGCTGGCAGCTGAAAAATGTGGCCGGAAATGCTCAGTTCTGGAGCTGCCCCGTCTTCTGATAGCAGCCATTGCCAGGTACTGCCCATCCTCCTCCTATTGATTTGAATAGGATGTGGAAGTGCAGTACTCATCCACGGCTTCTATCAAAAGACGAACCAGCTCCAGAACTAAGCATTTCCAGCTGCCTGCTACCAGTGCCGAGAACAGCTGATTGGCGGGGATGCGGGGTGTCGGATCCCGGCCGAACAGACATTGATGACCTATCCTAAGGATAGGCCATTAAAGTTAAAGAAGTGGACAACCTCTTTAAAAATGTATAACGCTTGTAGAGATGAACGGATCAATATGCAGTTCAAGTTGAATTTCCTGAAACTCATGGTTTCACGCAAATTTGAACATGTTGAGATTAAATTTTCTCTTTCGCCAAAAAAAACTTACCCGGAATCATTTTACAAACTGCTGAATCATCAGAGAGCAGTCTAATGTAATTTTGCAATGCTGCCTGGGCCTCCCCATAATGCCCTACAGTTATGACATCTAGCAGATCATCATATTATGTATAGTGGAGGTCAGTACCTTGGCTGTCACAGATCTATGGTTCTCAGTGGAGCACAGTTTGTACGTCGGAGTCATTTTCCATTCCCTGAGTCACCGAGTAAGTCTTTCTCTTCTGTAGTGTGCCCTCTTTCTCTCTCTTCTAGAGTGTAATGAACAGCATGGTTCTCTCTGTTTCCTGAAGACTGTAAGTGTACCGCCCTGGGGCTTGGCTGGCTGCCGAGCAGCTCGGATCCATGCTCGTCGGTGGGTGGCTCGAGCTCTCCACGGGCCCGGGGGTCATGTCGCTCTGAAAGGAGGTTGGCGCTACAAGTAGGGACTTCGGTGGGGAGGTCCACGGCCGGAGCCGTGGTTGTTTGTAGGTGATTTATGTTTGTGACGCCACCCACGGGTTGTGGTGAATGGATGGACACCACCGTTGCCGTTGACTAGGCTCCCGGGGACGGTATTGCGCAGCTTGGTGTTGACCCCTTCCGTGGGTAGGGGGATGATGGTCCCAGGGGCCTGAGGGAGGTGCTGAGGCGCGGGGATGGATGCGCGCTGGGGTGTCGGCGCGGTGCGCAGCCCGAAGGCACTGATGTACTCACTATGATAAACATGCTGGAGTCTCTGGTAAACCAAACAAGATGGTGAACGGTGCCCGCAGCCAGCTGCAGTCTTCCCCTTAACAGGTTGGTGGTTTCCACCGCCCTCCTGCACCTCACTTGTGTAGAAATCACGACTCCTATGACTGAGCAACGGTAGTCTGCTCCCCGGCTTATGTGTCGGGAGAGCCCTCTTTGCCCGCAGACGCTGGCCCCTTGGGTCTCTATGCCTGGGCGGTGGCTTTACCCCCATGGTTGTGCTGTTGTCTTCAGTCGGGTCTTATGTGGGAAAGGTCCTAAAGACTAGTCCTCAATCAGTTGATTTGACTCAGCCCATTTGTTTCTGGGCCTTGTACTGGGTCTGAGTACCCCTCCTGGTGCTCCGGTTTCCAATCGGCTCCCCGGTTCGGTACCGGCGGGCCACCACCCGTCGCCGGTCCCTATTGTTCCATTGGCTGTAATCCCAGCTCCTGCAGGCGGCCACCACCATCTACCTCCTTGCCAGAGGTGACTGGGCTCCAACCCAGACACCTGGTGTAGACTTTTGGCAGGCCTGAGCAGAGGTCTGCCCTTGAACTTGACTCCACTTCACTCCACTGTCAAAGCTCAATTCTAACTAACCGTTTTCCCGCCTCCGGGCCTGTGAATTCCTCGGTGGGCAGAGCCGACCGCCTGGCTCCACCCCCCCTGGTGTGAACATCAAACCCGGAGGGTGGTGACAAGGGTTGTGTAGTTTGGCTGCTGTCACCTTACTAAGGGGGGGGGGGGTTGCATGGAACTACGTGGGACGACCTGGCTAGTCCAGGGCATCACATAAGCTGTTATGGCCAGGAGGGTCCCCTCTCTTCTGTAGAGTGTAAGCTCTTGGGATCAGAAGGATCCTTTCTCTCCTGTAAAGTGTAAGCTCTTATATTCAGCAAAGTCTTCTCTCTCTCCTGTAGAGTATATGCTGCTTTTATGGCCAGCTGGGTTCTCTCTCTCTTCTGTTAAGAGTAAGCTCTTATGATCAGCAGCGTCATATCTCTCTCCTGTAGAGTATAGCTCTTATAGTCAGCAGGGTCCTCTCTCTTTCTTCTGTAGAGTGTAAGCTCTCATGATCAACATGGTCCTCTCTCTCCCGAATAGTCTAAGCTCTTATAGTGAGCAGGGTCATCTTTCTCTCTCCTGTAGATTGTTAGCTCTTATTATCAGCAGGGTCCTTTCCATCTCTCATGTAGAGTGTAAGCTGTTATGATCAGCAGAGGCCTTTCTTTCTTATGCATAGTGTAAGCTCTTAAGGTCAGCAGGGTCTTCCCTCTCCTGTAGAGTGTAAGCTCTTATGATCAGCAAGGTTCTCTCTCGCCCACATATGTATTTTCTGAGCAATTAGAAGCTTTCCAATATTGAGATTTGCATGAATTTATTCATCACAATAAAATTTGGGGGGAAAATTCAGCAGTCAGCAAATTACATTTTCAAAACATCTACTCTTCTCTAGTAGTTTGTATTGTGGCATACGATCACACATCCATTTTAAATTAAAAAAAAAGCATAATAATTAAAATAATGCAGAACCTTTGATAACCTCAAAAGTTTTGATCCATGCTCACATCTTCTGCTACTAATAAATATTGAGTTATATTAACATATGGTGGGAAACAACGAGACTTAACACTTGATCACTTGACTCCTAAAAAAACACACAGAGAATAAAAGTGTTATATACATTGGGTAGTCCCACACTTTTATTCTCTGTGTGTTTTTTTTTACATAAATAATCTTTTAGTTTTTGTAGTAGGAAATATCTGGTCTGGTTTTGAAGGTGCAAATACGTATTTACTCTTCAAGCCAAGTAAATTACTTGGCTGTTCAGCTAATACTGCTGCTTTATTACTAATATATTGCTATTTTATACAAAAGACATAACAAATATACATAGTTGTAAAACCTTATAGCTGATGTCTATAAATGCTGGCTTTCTTTGGCAGGATAATTCTGCCGTCTGGAATTTTATAGTCCTTAGAAAAGCTCCAACATCTGTCTGCACCGTCTGTACTACGAATGCCACAGTAAAGTCATTTATATATTTCAGCTTTTATAAGGTTAGTATATCCTCAGCATGAACATTGCAACACCAAGATGGAAACTCATGGAATTATGGAAGTCACACGATTGATAGACATGTTAATTATACACAAAATTATATAAAAATGGAGACATTTTCCAAGCATCTCTATTTATTCAATATCGAGTATGAGCTCCAAGTGCAGAAATATACGCACTTACACACCTATCAATGAGGTTATTAATGGCTGCCTGAGAAATGTTCTGCTCACTGAATGCACTTGGGCAAATCATCAAGCTCCCTTTGCAATTGCTAATTAATGATGTTCCAGATGTGCTCGATGGTGGCCTGGCATTGTAAAACTGAGAACTGTCTCCTGGGACATTTTGTCAAGAAAGCCATACCACAGGTTAAATGACAAAATCATTTTAAGGCTGAGCTGTTAGTTTACCTTTAGTGAAGACTAGAGATGTCTGGCTACAGTAGATTATTGCACCCAACACCAAAATCCCAGGAGTTGGACACAAGTGATGTTCTCTTATGAAGGCCTCTTATATCTCCATATATTTTCCAGATAAATCTCTGGCGATTTTCGTGTCCAAGCCAGAAGCAAGACTCATCATTAAAGAATTATAAATCTCCAGTCCATACCAACCTCCAATGATGTCGTGCTCTGCACAATAATGTCCTTTGAAAGCAGCAACATGAGGTCAATGGAACACCTGTAGCTTCATGCCTAACTCATAGCCTGACTCGTAGCCCAATGTCTTGCAATTGCCTTCTGATGATTTTTATAGAAACTGTTGACATCTGAGGCTTATTATGCAGTCCAATTTCACATGTAGTACAGAATGGTTTAATCATAGCATCTGTTTCTATTGTCCTTTCCTGCCTTTACTATTTAATGGAATCACGATTATATCTACAGTCACTGACAGAAATTCTGTCGCTTATCCATGTTATGTAAATAAAAGCGGTGGTGTTGCCTCTAACAGCAAATCAAAATTCTAGAGACACCCTGCACCACAGCCACCTGACACACCAGTGGATGGCTTGAGAGGAATAGAGTCACCCACTTGGGGGGTCAGGGAGGGGAGGTGAGGAATGTAGGAGTTGAGGAGAGTCAGTGAGCGGAGAAAAAGGTGGAAAGTTGCCCTCGAGCTGAGAGGAGCTCAGAGGAAGTCGGGAGTGGGACTCCCGAAGTAACTGCCTAGGTTGCAAACAGTGGTCTGGGCCTAGAGGAGCCGGACCACCGGTCGCAGAGGATTGTGGCAACGTGCTCGGACCCGTCGAGGAGGATGGCCGGCAGCCTGGCCCTGTCACCGGTCCGGGGCCAAAGGCACGATGGGGTACATGGACCCTAGGTCGGAGAGTAGCTTCAAAAAACCCAACAATTCACCTGAGGAGAACGAAGCCTTCACGATCCGTTCCCACCCGCTCCAGAATCGGGGCATTAGTGCAACGAGGGGGCTAGGACTTTCCAACCAATATGGTCAAGAAAATCCCAAGCGTGAGCCCTGAGAGCAAGCTCCCTTACTTAGCTATATTAGGGATCGGGGCCCGGCTAGTTCCAAGCTACCGGGCCATCAAGTTGAAGTCTAAACTAAGTGCCAAGAGGCAAGTCACGGACCACCAGGCAGCACCACTTGGGGACGGGATCCAGATGAGCTCCCCTCAGCAGCAGTGGTACCCAGAGACTTGGTTTACCTAGTTGTCGGTGTCTGCTTATGAACTGAGTGAGTATGAGAGTGACCCCTTTATCCCCACGGCACTTCCCCCCTTCACCGAGTTCCAGGGCATCCCCTACCCGTGGAGGGTTTTAACACCTTGCTGCACCTTGCACTTTGCTTGGTTACCCGATATTTACCCTGGTTACCAGTATACACAGCTTACAGGCTGCCACCACTGGCTCCCTGTATACGTAGCTAGGGTACACATCGGGTTACTAAGCAAAGCGCTTTGCTTAGTTACCCAATATTTATCCTGGTTACCAGCGTACACTGCTTACACAGAGTCGGTGCTCATTGGTCTCCCGCAGTCAAACACGCTGATGTGTGTTGCACAGCGGGAGACCAACGAGCAAAAAAAGGTCCTGATCGTTGTGTAATGATCTGCGACCTCGCAGCAGGGGCCTGCTCGCTACTATGTGTCACACACACAGCGACGTCGCTGGCGAGGTTGCTGATACGTCACAAAACCTGTGACGTTTCAGCGATCTCGCTAGCGATATCGCTATGTGTGATGGGGGCTTTAGTTCTTTGAGTTCAGCTCATGACAATGGGAGCAAAAACAAAAGTCACAAACACTATGTTGTAAGTGTTTGTTAAGTGTAAAGAAAATTATACATGGTTTTCTAAATATTTAAAAAATTTAACTCTGAAAAATTGTGACATGCATAATTGCATATGTATTCAGCCCCCTGAGTCAATACTTTGCAAGACCACCATTGACAACAATTACTGATGTAAGTCTTATACAGCAGTAATTGCATCCATCTGTTTGGAGAAGTCCTATTCCCCCTTGAAGACATCAGTATTATTTTTATATAATGTAAAGTTTAATGTGTACTATGTCATGTTATAGTGTTAATGTGCAATGTGATATTTACCTGTTTATTGTAATGCACTATGCTGTGATGAAGCTGTGTTCTGCCCAGTAACAGGCAGTGAGTAGGGTAAGAAACAGTTAACAGTTGGGACTATATAGGTAAGGGCTAGGGCAGGAACAGAGGACCGCTCCCTATCAGAACATGTGATAGGGTTCAGCACATGAGAGAGATAGACCTTGGGTCTGAGTCGTTTTCATGGCCGCATGACAAGACAACAGTGACTGACTAACGGAGTGATCTATGGGAGTCGGGTCAAAGAACTGACTGGAGAACTAAAGTGATGAAGTGAGGCTTGTCCTGATACAGGATGGGGCAGGACGTGAAATATGGTGAGTGCCTCAAGCGTCAGAGAGCTTCAAGCTAAGATCAGCCATATCGACAATATCCTTTGAAAACAAGGAACCGCAGGAGGGAGAATATGACTTTTATTGATTGCACTGTGGTGCTAGATTGGGTTGTTGTTGAGAAACAAGTAAGCTTAGCGGAAGTTGCGAAAAGTGAAGTGGAGGAAATGAAGAATATATGTATAGAGATGTTCTGTAATTATGAAACGTACGAAAAGACGTGCCCGCTATTACCTTTAGCAAACTGGTTAACATCTGGTCCTGGCCATCCCAGGTTAATGGCATCACGCTGCCTGAAATGGCATATTGCCACCATGAGAGATGTTGACACACCCGGCCAGGACCCCATCTTTGATGTAGTGTGCCGGAGTATAAGAGAACAGCAGCTCGCCCACGGCTACTGCCTTGCACCACTCTTCATATACTTTCATCAACTTTGCCGAGCTTACCTATTCCAGCTAAAGAAAGGTATCCTCACAGCATGATACTGCCACCATCACATTTGATGGTGGGGATGGTGCTTTCAGGGTGATGTGCAGTGTTAGTTTTCCTTTATGCATTGCATTTTGCATTTAGTACAAAAAGTTCTACTTTGGTCTCACCTGACCAGAGCACCTTCTTCCACATACTAGCTGAGTCCTCGTTTTGCAAACTGCAAATGGGACTTCTTAAGGCCTGCTTTCAAAAATAGCTTTATTCTTGAAACTCTTCCATAAAGGCCTGATTTATGGAGTATATGACTAAGCGCTGTCATGTGGGCAGATTCTCCCTCCCGAGCAGCGCATCTCTCTGAACTCCCAGTAACCAGTATGAGGAAGTGTATGAGTGATAACACCAAATGTAACACACCTGCTAGTAACGCCCTTACTGGCATCCCCACAATGTCCCACTGCCCTCCACTGATGGGGACATTGGTGTGACGCCCTGGCAAAACCAGGTAGTCACAAATAGGCCCCCGCATAACACCTTCCTTCACTAGGAAACACACAGCCCGCCACAAGTTTCAAGTTGAAAGTTCAAAGTTAACTGTTTAAAGAACCCGGCACCCCTGTTGAACGTCCTCATGTTCCCCGGAGGAGGCCATCTGCACAGCAGGCGGGGGGTGTCAGGGATGTTACTCTGTTAAGTACACAGCGCTCCGTTCTTGTTGAACGTCTTCACCCCTGCATGTTCCAAGTGAAGAGGCCATCGGGGGTCGGAGCCCCTGGTGGAGGATGGAGCCCAGCCCGGAAGAGCAACTGTCGCGGGCGGAGGAGGGGACGCTGCGCTCTCCCACTGCTCGGGTCCGGCTGCCGCTGCTGCTGCGGCCTGCTGCTGCTTGGTGGCTCGAGCGATGGGCCGGATCCCGGGGACTCGAGCGGCGCTCCTCGCCTGTGAGTGAAAGGGGTTTGGTTTTTGGGATAGTTTATTGTCCGTGAAGCTACCCACGGTTGTGGTGATTGTAGGGACACCACCGCTGCTCTGTATGGGAATCCCGGGAGCGGTGATAGGGAGCAGCTAGTTGTTGATTGACCCCTCCGTGGGTAAGGGGTTTGGTGGTCCCGGGGCCCAGTGATGGGGTTGGGATGGTGGACGGGCGGGTTCTGGGGCCTGTGGAGGTGCAGGGACGCAGGGGTAGCACTGTGCCGCACGGCACGGAGGTACTCACTCAGCCCAAGAATGATGACACAGTTCACGGTAAACAAACGGCTGGTTGGACGGGTCCCTCGGACGGCTACGGTGCTGATGTTCCCTGCAGTTAGCGGTGACAGTCACTTCCCTGCACCTAAGTACGGTTCTTTGGTAGCGATGGATTCCCACTGGTAACCCGCTCCCCAGCTTGGATATGGGCCGGAGGAGCCCCACTCTTGCCCGCAGGCGCTGGCCCTGGGAAACTGGTGCCTTGGCGGTGGCGGTGTCTCCCCTCTACGGTCGGACTGTTGCCTTCAATCGGGACTTTGTTGCTGGGAGACCCGAAGGTCCCCTTCACTGACAGATTTGGCAAATTATGGCGACTCCTAGCCTTGCCGGGATCCGAAAGGCCCCTGCCACTGGTGCTGACTGTTCTTTGTATATCGCTCCGGTACCGCCGGGCCACCACCCGTCCACGGTCCTTTCGGCAACCTCCGAGCAGTCTCTCCTGCAGACGGTCACCGCCGTCTGTCAACCTTGCTGTCTCAGTCCGGGGCACACACCCGGACTAACTTCAGGCTTCTTGCTGTCACTTCTCTCTTTCTCTCATTACAACTCCACTGTTTACTCCTCACTCAAGCTCTTCCCTGAGCTAACTCTAATCTGCCTGGTTTTCCCGCCTCCAGGGCTGTGTACTCCTCGGTGGGCGGAGCCAACCGCCTGGCCCACCCCCTGGTGTGGACATCAGCCCCTGGAGGAAGGTAACAAGGATTTCTGGTCTGACCTTGGTGTTCCTGCAGTGAATGTGGGGTGCGTGTGGTGTTATGACCTGTGACCCCTGGCTTGCCCAGGGCGTCACACAACTGTACCCGCACTGCAGGCAGTGGAGACGGGGTCTTTATGGACAGTGCTACCCGTGAGTGATGGTGGCATTGGGGACCCGTGCTGTCCTGTGGTGGTGTGAGGGACAGTTGCAAGAGGAGGCTGTTCCGGCAGCGGAGTTTAAGTTTTACAATTGACCAACCTTCTCACCATGCCGCTGTCTCTGGAGAGGCTGATTGGAGGATGGGCCTGCAGTGGAGTTGACCGAGGCCCTGTCACCACCAAAACCGGTGACTACTCTCCGGGTCAGGGGTCCCCTGGACGTGGGGCCCTTGAAATGACTGCCGGGTAAGGAACTAATGAACTTTTTACCCGGCCCGTTTGGGCAACACCCGGACATGTCCTGGACTTGGGCAAGGGGTGCGCACCAGTGCTTAGCGGTGGCACCAGGGGGCAGGTTGTTTTGGGTGGGTGAGGTGAGAAGGACCCGGTCCGCCCCGTCCCAGTTTTATATGTGCAACGTTAAAGAAAAATGCCTCCCGTAAGGGAAGAAACCATAAATATACTTGATTGTAAATAGGTTATTATAATTGTAAATTGCTTACCCCTTTTATCTTTTACAGTTCAATAAATAGTGGTGGTCGGACAGCCCGCGGACGGTCTGTATTAAACCTAGGGCGAATATGACGCAAAACCAGGTAGTCACAAATAGGCCCCCACATAACACCTTCCCTCACTAGGAAACACATAGCCAACCAGAAACCCTAGTCACCCCCCCTTAGGGAAAGATAGACACTCCAGTGGGCGTGACCAGACGGTTGGGACATGCCCACCCAGGGATCTAGACAGCCCGGGGCGGGAAAACAGAGTCTAGTCTGAAGTTCAGTTTGGAGAGGAGTGTGGGCTGGAGCTAAGTGTAGCTCCAGCAGGAATGTTCAAGTTGAACGGTACCAGGGTAGGAGCCCTGGTGCCACTGGCTAGGAGGCAGACGGTGGTCTCCGTCAACAGGAGATGGGAAGACTGCTCGGCAGAACCGAGGTGGACCCGGACAGGGTTGTAGCCCGCCAGTACCGACACGGGGAACCGACACGGAAACAGTAGCACAAAGGGGGGTACTCGGACCCGGAAGCCAGAAACGGAAACAAGCGGACTGAGGCCAGGACCAGAGGTTCTGTCCCACCCAAAGTCCCTCATAGAAGACAACAGCCCACCGATAGGGATAAGAGGTCACCGCCAGGATCCATAGATCCCACAGGCCAGCGTCTGCGGGCACGGCTCCTTAGGCCACATCCAGCCGGGAGCGGACTCCTAAGCTTCACGCTAGGAAGTCCACCTTACACAAACAGTGCAGAGAAAAGGATAGAGACCACCAGCCAGGTGGGGGACCCGAATGCAACCGGCCACAGCACCGGCCACCATCACCTTGGTTTACCAGAGATTTGTGTGGTTTATTAACTGTGAGTACACCAACACTCCCTGTGGTCGCTATCCCCTGCACAGAGTCACCGGGTCCCGGGGCCACCATCCCTACCCACAGAGGGGTTAACAACTGGCTGCAAAACATCTCCCCCTGGTGTCCCACAACAGCAGTGGTGGTGTCTCACTTCACCACACACCGTGGGTGGAGTCACGAACTTACTACGGCCTAGCCCGTACATTTACATCCCCCGCACATTTATTCGGCGTGTCCGTGAGACCCCCAGGTCCAGAGGCCCTCGAGCCACCACCCCGGAAGGCTTGGACCCGAGCTGCGCTGGCTGCTGGCACGGGGGCGGCACATTGGCACACTCATGCTCCCAGCTGCTCAACAGTGGCTGTCCCATTCTCGTTTCCTGACGCTGCTTCTTGGGGCCTACACAAGCCATACATGTGTCCTGGGAGTTGTTTTAAAGGGCAAGTACACCCTAAGCCGGAAGCACATCTCAGCCTATGGCTGAGAGGCATCAGCTATTTATGCCACCCTCCCCTTAAGGGAGGTGCCTGAACAACGTGGTCTATACGTTGCTCGTTCTCTAGTCCCTAAGTGCTAGTGTTTAGTGCTGTGCTCCACATTGCTAATACCATTCTGTGTTCAAGTGCCTAATGTATCTGCTATTGCTGCATTGTACCCCATTGGCCAAGTCTGCTATACTGGCCTCTGCTGCATCGTACCCTCTAAGCCAAGTTTGCTGTACCGGCTACTGCTACATTGTAACATCAAGGTCAAGCCTGCTGTACCAGACGCTGCTATATCGTACCCTGCTGGCCATGTCTGCTATACTGGCCGCTACTGCATCGTACCCTCTTGGGCAAGTTTACTATACCAGCTGCTGCTACATTGTACCCTATAGGTCATGCCTGCTGTACTGGACGCTGCTGCATCATTCTGTATTGGCCAAGCCTACCACATCAGCCATCCCAGCTATAACTACCATATTAATACCTGTCCATGGCCATATCCCTGGGGCCAGTTGTTGCAGCTCTAGTCTTCCTGAGTGGCACCTGGTTTCTACCTACAGTGCAACACCCTCACTTTTAGAGACTGGTGAGAAACCATAGTCAAGTCCATCTAAGTTTTCTTGGTGCTGTCTCCCAGTGGGTCCATTCCCCGCGCACAACCGTAAACATTAAACTGCTCCCCATTCCCACCTGAGACCTTGTAATACTAATGAGTCAGATGACAGCGGGGAGACAAAATGGCTAATTGTGCACAATTTGACCAATTTCATCTAGGGATGTACTCACTTTTGTTGCCAGAGGTTTAGACATTAACAGCTGTGTGTTGGTTATGTAGAAGACACACCAAATGTACACTGTTGCTGTTATACAAGCTGTACATTAACTACCTTGCACTGTATTAAAGTGTCTTATATCAAATATGTATAGTAAGGTAGTGGAGAATGTAGTGTTGGCTGGAAGGTATATTTCTGCTAATAAGTGCCTTTCACACTGTTGAACAGCAGAGAAGGGGGTCAAACATGGCCTGGACCTTCTCTATTAGTCCAGGCTTTTGGGTCAACTCCCAAGTTTCACAGCTGCAGGATTAGCACAGCATCAAGAGGCAGCCAGAACTTCTCACTGCGTGGGGTGGTCGGGCTGGAAAGCTGAAGAAGGGTTTGTGGGAATAACATACCTAAATTGACTGGCACATCCGGGATCTTTGCTATGCTGTTTCACAAGCTGGACTTCTGCTTTGCATACCTGTCAGAAGTAAGACTATTTTTTCTGTTTGTCACCAGTGTGAATAAATCACAGGATTTCTTTTTTACTGAAAACCTGTCTGTGCAACTATACTGCGCCCCTGCCACTACCTACCTACAGGGCTGCCACCAGGAATTTCAGGGCCCCATACTGGCAACATTTTTGGGTTCCCTTGAGACTCTGCCCAGGCTCCACCCCAGCCCTGCCTCCGCCCCTCTTCACCTCCTCCCCTCAAACCTTCCACAGTCTAAAAACTGGAAAACTCCATTGCTGCACTCCACTCCCTCCCCCAAAGTGGTCTCAGTAGTCGTCATGGGACCAATCATTTATATGCGATTTTCATACTTAGAGTGATGAGATGACAAGCTACTCTTCCTAATTCTCTCAATGGTCAGTGAAAAACAGAGCGGCAAGAAGAAAAGCTAATTGTCACATGACCGTAAGTATGAAAACTACATGAGTGGAGTGGCCATGTGATGACTGCTGAAACCAGTAGGCAGAACTGAATCCTGACAGTGAGTATATTACACGCTGTTAGGATTGGACATACTACAGGTCTTAATTTTATAATTAAAGGGCTTGTCCAGGTTTGAAATGTACATCTGCAGTCACTTTGGTTGACTGCAGACTTCTGAATTCTCACAGCACTTGTGTGACGCCCTGGGCAAGCCAGGGGTCACAGGTCATAACACCATCACACCCTACACCCCAGTTAGGAACACCAAAGCTAACCAAAAATCCTTGTTGCCTTCCTCCAGGGGCTGGTGTCCACACCAGGGGGTGGGCCAGGTGGTTGGCTCCGCCCACCGAGGAGTTCACAGCCCTGGAGGCGGGAGAACCAGGCAGATGAGTTTAGAGGAGTGAAGTAGAAGGAGTAAACAGTTAGCTCAGGGAAGAGCTTGAGTAAACAGTGGAGTTAAGTGAAAGGAAGTGAAGTGAAGTGGTAAAGGAGGAAAGTAAGAATAGTGACAGTTTGTAAAGCCTGAAGTTGGTCCGGGTGTGTGCCCCGGACAGTGACAGCAAGGTCAGCAGATGGCGGTGATAGTCCGCAGGGGTGACTGCTCGGAGGTTGCTGGAAGGACCGCGGACGGGTGGTGACCCGGCGGTCTGGAACAGTATACGAAGAACAGCCAGCACCAGGGCAGGGGCCTTTCGGATCCCGGCAAGGCTAGGAGTCGCCATAATTTGCCAAATCCGTCAGTGAAGGGGACGACTGTCTCCCAACAACCAAGTCCCGATAGAAGGCAACAGTCCAACTGTTACAGAGAGACACCGCCACCGCCAGGGCACCAGTTTCTCAGGGCCAGCGCCTGCGGGCAAAGTAGGGCTCCTCCGGCCCATATCCAAGCCGGGGAGCGGGTTACTGGTGGGAACCCATCGCAACCATCATCATCTTAGGTGCAGGAAAAGGGACCGTCACCGTCACCTACTGGGGAAAGCAAGTGCAGCCGTCCGTGGGAACCGTCTTTCCAGCCGTGTGTTTTACCGAGAACTGTGTCATCGTCTCAGGCTGAGTGAGTACCACAGTGCCACAAGGCACAGCGCTGCCCCCGCGTCCCTGCGCCCACCAAGCCCTGCATCTCCCACCTCATCACTGGGCCCCGGGATCACCAACCCCTACCCACGGAGGGGCAACACAACAACTGGCTGCTCCATACCATCCCTCCCGGGATCCCCATACAGAGCAGCGGTGGTGTCAACAAATCACCACAACCGTGGGTGGCGTCACGGACAATAAACAATTCCCACACCCAATAACCCCCCTTTCACTCACTGGCGAGGAGCGCCGCTAGAGTCCCCGGGATCCGGCCCATCGCTTGAGCCACCGAGCAGCAGCAGGCCGCAGCAGCCGCGGCAGCCGGACCTGAGCAGTGGGAGAGCGCGGCGTCCCCTCCTCCGCCCGCGACAACTTGGCGTCACGAACAGGATCTTACCGCTCTGCCGTTAGGTAGAGGTGCGCCTTGTGACCACCGGAGGTATCCGGCTGAAAAATTTCAGAAGTCGCCATCTTTGGCGCGAAAAGCTCCCGCTCGAGCGTCTTCTCGAGTAGCAGAGGTGCGAAGGCCAGAAACCCTGCCCCAATAGAGGAGGGGCCGGAAAGAAGCTAAGGGGGACGCGATGGCGGCTGGCTGCCTGTGAACGCCGCAGCTATAGAAGCAGGGACGCCAGGACCCTACGGCCATTGATTGGTTCCTGGAAGGGGCCGCTGCTAAAGATGCTGAGTCCGACCGACAACACCGTGGTCCCCGCGCCTGGCCCCGCAGCATGGGTGGAAGTCCGGACCGTCCAGCTAAGCAGCCGTCTGCAGGTCAAGATGCAGCTCCTCCTTGAGGAGTGGGAGGCCGACATGGCGGAAGTGGTGGCGGCCATACGGAGACGCGAGGTGGAGGGAGTCTTGGAAGGGAGGGTAAGTGACCCACGCCCCTGTGCCCCTAGTGGGTCGGTCATCGCGGCTGAGGGACCCGGTCCATACCCGCTCGCCCTGCTACCTCCCCCGCTACCTGTGTTGGCTGCTGCTGCCCCGCCACAAGGCCTGCTACCACCACCACCGGTAGCGGTACCCTGCCAATCCGCCCCGGCGGACCGACCTGCAGCAGAAGCTCGTGACCGCCCTGATCCGCTTCCATGGAAGAAGCCGAAGGCTGAAGCCGTCAGCAAAGATACACCGGAGGCACGGCGGGGATGCAGCTGCCAGGAGGCAGAGCAGACCATGTCACAGCGGGGTCCCTCATTACTGAAGGTGCCGGTCGTAGCCGACACGGAGGGACTCTGGCTGGGCCCGTCCCCCGCACATGCTGAACCGGAGCAAACAGAAAGTGCTCCCGGCTGGGAGCGACGGCAACAGCAGCTGCGCAGGGAGATCGATGCCCGAGAGGGGTGTAGAGCGGATGTGCATGCCCGCATGAATATGGAGGAAGATGACCCGCAGCTAGCTACCATCGGGGTCCACGGCGGTGCACCATGTGAAGGTGGCACTAGAGCCCCGTGATTGAGGATGGACTGCTAAGCCTTCGGTCCTCCGCCTAAAAGTTGTCCCCGTTGGGACCAGAAGTCAGTGTGTTTGAAAGTTTAAAAATGAAAAGATGATTACCGTGAAAGTCACCTGATTGTTCTACCGTGATGAAGAAAACCGGCCGTTGCCGGCACTGTTGTCCCCGAGGGGACCGTTTAAAAAGTTGCATGAGGAACTGCTCATGGACAAGCCCGTGAACTTGCAGGGCAACCACAAATGCTAGTGGCTTGTAAATGTGTTGTTTACCGTTACCGTTTCCGCAGTAGCCGCCTCCGGAGAGGCAGGTTGGAGGGAGGGCCCGCAGTAGAGCCGTCTGGGGCCCGGCCACCACTGGAACCGGTGGCTACCCTCTGGAGGGGAAGGACAGATCCCGCTCGGGTAATTTGTGCTGGACTTGGGTCAAGGGGTGCTGCCTGGGTTTTAGGGGCAGCATCAGGGCCAGGTTGCTTGGGTGGGAGAGAGCGGAGACCGTAACCGTAAACCGTTTTGCAATGTTTAAGTACTGAACCTCCCGATGTGGGATGATGTCATAAAATGTAAATATGTTACCGTTTACCTTTTTATATATTTTCAGAAAATAAAACCGGTGTTGGACGGGCAGCCCGCAGACGGTCTGCATTTTGCTAAGGGGGAATGTGACGCCCTGGGCAAGCCAGGGGTCACAGGTCATAACACCATCACACCCTACACCCCAGTTAGGAACACCAAAGCTAACCAAAAATCCTTGTTGCCTTCCTCCAGGGGCAGGTGTCCACACCAGGGGGTGGGCCAGGCGGTTGGCTCCGCCCACCGAGGAGTTCACAGCCCTGGAGGCGGGAGAACCAGGCAGATGAGTTTAGAGGAGTGAAGTAGAAGGAGTAAACAGTTAGCTCAGGGAAGAGCTTGAGTAAACAGTGGAGTTAAGTGAAAGGAAGTGAAGTGAAGTGGTAAAGGAGGAAAGTAAGAGTAGTGACAGTTTGTAAAGCCTGAAGTTGGTCCAGGTGTGTGCCCCGGACAGTGACAGCAAGGTCAGCAGACGGCGGTGATAGTCCGCAGGGGTGACTGCTCGGAGGTTGCTGGAAGGACCGTGGACGGGTGGTGACCCGGCGGTCTGGAGCAGTATACGAAGAACAGCCAGCACCAGGGCAGGGGCCTTTCGGATCCCGGCATGGCTAGGAGTCACCATAATTTGCCAAATCTGTCAGTGAAGGGGACGACTGTCTCCCAACAACCAAGTCCCGATAGAAGGCAACAGTCCAACCGTTACAGAGAGACACCGCCATCGCCAGGGCACCAGTTTCTCAGGGCCAGCGCCTGCGGGCAAAGTAGGGCTCCTCCTATCCAAGCCGGGGAGCGGGTTACCGGTGGGAACACATCGCAACCATCATCATCTTAGGTGCAGGAAAAGGGACCGTCACCTTCACCTACTGGGGAAAGCAAGTGCAGCCGTCCGTGGGAACTGTCTTTCCAGCCGTGTGTTTTACCGAGAACTGTGTCATCATCTCAGGCTGAGTGAGTACCACAGTGCCGCAAGGCACAGCGCTGCCCCCGCGTCCCTGCGCCCACCAAGCCCTGCACCTCCCACCTCATCACTGGGCCCCGGGATCACCAACCCCTACCCACGGGGGGAACACAACAACTAGCTGCTCCATACCATCCCTCCCGGGATCCCCATACAGAGCAGCGGGGGTGTCAACAAATCACCACAACCGTGGGTGGCGTCACGGACAATAAACAATTCCCACACCCAACAACCCCCCTTT
The DNA here is from genome assembly GCF_048569485.1 of Anomaloglossus baeobatrachus. Taxonomy (NCBI): domain Eukaryota; kingdom Metazoa; phylum Chordata; class Amphibia; order Anura; family Aromobatidae; genus Anomaloglossus; species Anomaloglossus baeobatrachus. The sequence continues at coordinate 523,600,015 of NC_134353.1, forward strand.
CACTCACGGGCGAGGAGCGCCGCTAGAGTCCCCGGGATCCGGCCCATCGCTCGAGCCACCGAGCAGCAGCAGGCCGCAGCAGCCGCGGCAGCCAGACCCGAGCAGTGGGAGAGCGCGGCGTCCCCTCCTCCGCCCGCGACACTTGCACTGCACACTTTTAGGATTCTCTAGTGCTAATGGTGAGATTGGATGGTCATATGAGTGCAAGTATTAGATTTGTATACTTCTGGCCACTGTGACGACATGGGCCCCAAGCATGTGGGGAACCATGCATCAGGTAGCGGGATTGAGGCACACAAGAACACTTTGTCCCTTAAACAATCTAGGTGATTTATTCAGATCCTCATAAACCCCGCCGTATAACAGGCCACAGCCACTCTCCCCGCAGGACAACAATGTCTCACTGTCAGTTTCAACCGCCGAGTGTCCATACAGTTCATTCTCTGTTATCAGCCAGTCCACATCCCCTTTTCTCAGGGTTACCTGTCAGTCACTTTGCAGGTTTCTATGTAGCCTCGACCTCCAGGGAGACTCTCTCACTGGGCTCACTAACCCGGTCCTCGGACCAGCTCCGTTCGATGGCACCTGCTGTCAGGCCAGAGCCCCAGTAGACTCTGCAACTCCCTGGACTCTCACAGCCCTTTGCTGTCTCCTGACCATGTGGTTTCAGCAAGCTGGCTCCCACCTACTCACAGCCTGATTAAAACCCATTAGACACACCCATGTATGGGAGGCATGTGGATGGTCAGTCCCGCCCATCACCTCTGACCATCTCATGAACCCAGCCCTGAATACATACTGCAATTCTCATGGAACTACAAGTCCCAGAGGTACATGCCAGGTTCAGATCGCAGAAGCCCTCCACCTCTGCGGCACATACTGGCCATTCACAACATTGCCGGTCGCTACATCACACGACATTCTGACTAGATGTGTCCTACCTCACTCAATTCATTTTCACTAATCAAGGACCCACGTGTCTAGTCGGCATGTGACTGCATGTATGTAAATAGCATACTTTGTGACCTCCCACTCTCACCGCCGACACCAGAGAATCCTGACAGTATGCAGTGTGCATGCTGTGAGAACTCAGAAGTCTGCAGTCACATAGAGTGACACATAGAGTGTCTGCACACTCATCACAAACTTGGGATAACCCCTTTAATGCTCCTAACATTAAAAAATATAGTAACCCTTAAAGTTGCAGACAGCACGATACTTTATTAACATAGCCCTGTAAAATGTAATATAGAAATACATCACTAGAGCTCAAAACACAGCATCAAAACTCTCATCAGTACAGAAGTACATCAACTGAGAGTCACCAGAGGTACAAAAATACATCACTAGAGCATCAGTACAGAAACACAGCATCACAACTCTCATCAGTACAGAAATACATCAACAGAACCACCATAGGTACAGAACCAAAGCATCAAAATGCCCAGCAGTACAGAAATTCATCATCAGAACCACCAGCAGTACATAAATACATCCATAGAACCCCTATTAGTACAGAAGCAGCATCAAAACCCTCACCAGTACAGGAATACAGCACAAGAATCAGTACATGGTATATCAGTTGTAATGTCAGGTCAGCCCTGTATACACGGTACATATATTTATCACATTAACCTAGAACTTCCAGTATGTCTATAAGAATGGTAAGAAGATACTGAGAGTTGTAGTTATAGTAATCAGTTATTATCAGACCATTTAGTAACTATAGTACTGATCAGAATTAGTCAGTATCACAAATAACATTTACATCCAGATACCTTACAGATGACGTCGTCTCTGATCAGTGTTGTTCTTTTTCTTTTCTTTATCTTGTCCAGAAACTGTGATGACTATTCATGACCGCATCTCGTCTAGGCAGTCTTCCATCTTCTCTGGTTTTCTGCAGCACATCCCGACACAATGGCTGAAAAATAAGAGTGTCATTATAATGTCCCTGAATAAAAATATCTGCCCTACACTGCACTCCTGAGTAAATTATTGCTCATCACCATGTTTCCTGCACAAAATATGACGCACACTGTCTCTCTTATGGTACATGCCCTCCATACTGCCCTCTCTTTTCCATACTGGGCCCTCCCTTCCCACTGTCCTCTATACTGTCTCCCCCTATACTGCCCAGTCTTTATACTGTTCCCTCTCATCACACTCACCTTCCTTGCCATACTGTTCTCTCCTTGCTGTGGCCTCACACTATCCCCCAATAAAGCCCCCTTCTACCTACCACCCCCACCCACACTACCCATTCGTGCCTGCATCCATCCTGCCCCCACCTACCCAGTGTTTACTATGTGGCACCACACATTTTTCTCATCCCATATGGTCTCATAACGACCTCCATTGTCATCACTCACTTGTTCCCCATACTATATCCAAACCTGTCCCCACTCCTCATACTGTGTCTGCACCCATCCCCATCCACATATTGTGTCCCGCACCCATCCTCCTCACTCCTCATACTGCATCTACCCTCATCCCATCTTATACTGTGTCCGCACCATCCCACTCCCCATAATATGTCCACACCCATCTCCCTCCTCATACTTTGTCTACACCCATCCCCCCTCACTCCTCAATGTGTCTGCACCCATCCCCCTACCTCTCCACACTGTGTCCACACCTATCCCCCTTCACTCCTCATACTGTGTCTAGACCCATTCCCACTCACTTCCCATACTATGTGTGCAACCATCCTCCCTCTCCTCATACTTTGCCCACACACATCCCTCTCTCTCCCCATGCTATGCCGGCACCCATCCCTCACCTTATGCTGTGTTCACACCCATCCCCCGTACTCACTCCTCATAGTGTGTCCACACTCATCCTCCTTCACTTTCCATATGGTGTGCGCACCTTCCTGCTCTCCATACTGTGTCTTTAAATTTATCCCCTGGCTCCCCATACTCCCCCACCATTTGGTCCCCATACTGTGTCTGCACTTATCACCCCATTGCTCTCCATTCTAGGTTCTAAAATGGCCCCATTTTCTCTACATACACACCTTCTCCACTCTTTCCCCGTCGCCTAATTACAATCACTCTTCAGTGTCTTTGTGACGCCCTGGGAAAGCCAGGGGTCACAGGTCATACACCACCACACCCTACATCCCAGTTAGGAACACCAAAGCTAAACTAAAATCCTTGTTGCCTTCCTCCAGAGGCTGATGTTCACACCAGGGGGTGGGCCAGGCGGTTGGCTCCACCCACCGAGGAGTTCACAGCTCTGGAGGCGGGAAGAACCAGGCAGTCAGCTCAGGGGGAGCTTGAGTGAGGAGCTAAGTGGAGGAGTAAACAGGAGTGAAGTGAAGGAAGTAAAGTGGTAAAGGAGGAAAGCAAGAGTGGTGACAGGAAAGAAAGAGAGTGAAGAGCCTGAAGTAGTCCAGCTGAGTGCAGGACAGGGTCAGCAAGGTCAGCAACGGCGGTGACTGTCTGGAGGGGGACCGTTTGGAAGTTCCTGGAAGGACCGCGGACGGGTAGTGGCCCGGCGGTCTGGAGCAGTGTACCAAAGGACAGTCAGCACCAGGGCAGGGGCCTCTCGGACCCCGGCAAGGCTTGGAGTCACCAGAATTTGCCAAATCTGTCAGTGAAGGGGACGCAGATCCCCCAACAACCAAGTCCCGATAGAAGGCAACAGCCCAACCATTGTAGCAGAAACACCGCCACCGCCAGGGCACCAGTTTCTCAGGGCCAGCGCCTGCGGGCAAAGAGTAGAGCTCCTCCGGTCCAGCTTGAAACCGGGGAGCGGGTTACCGGTGGGAACCCATCGCTACCAACTTAGAAACATCAGGTGCAAGGAAAAGGGACATCAACGTCACCTACTGGGAGAGCAAGTGCAGCCGTCTGTGGGAACCGTCTTTCCAGCCGTGTGGTTTACCGTAAAACTGTGTCAACGTCTCAGGCTGAGTACCACAGTGCCGCAAGGCACAGCGCTGCCCCCGCGTCCCTGCGCCCACCAGGCCCTGCATCTCCCATCTCATCACTGGGCCCCGGGATCACCAACCCCTACCCACGGAGGGGCAACGCAACACCTGGCTGCTCCGCATCACCATCCCCGGGATCCCCATATTGAGCAGCGGTGGTGAAATCACCACAACCGTGGGTGGCGTCACGGACAATAAACTATCCCCACACCCAACAACCCCCCTTTCACTCACGGGCGAGGAGTGCCGCTCGAGAACCCCCAGGATCCGGCCCACAGCTCGAGCCACCACTGAGCAGCAGCCGCCGGACCCGAGCAGAAGCGTACGGTGAGCGTAGTGTGCTGACACCCTCCTCCCTGCCCGCGACATCTTCAGCTCTATTGGAGCACTTTCCACCAGTTTTGTGTCTGCGGTGCCAAGGTGTTACATCAGCAGCATGATCAGCTGACCCGATCACACCACTGACATCGCCATGGGCTTCAATTAAACTAATAAACGTGAGTACAGTTGATCACTGGGGGCCAGCACTGCAACTTTTCTGAGCATTCACGACCCATGCAGCCGCTGGGAAGACACCACGGACCCCCGCATAAGGTGGCCCGACGGTAGCCCCCTGCCTGATGCACCTGCCTCCTCTACATAATCTCTGGCCCTTGCCCTCTGCCCCTGGGGCCCGGTGAGCAGAAGAATAAAAGAAGAGGGGCCCAGACTGTCAGCGTGTCCGGGCCCCACTCTGTGCTTCTGATCACCGGGCCTCATACAGAAGTCATGGTTGTCATGCCCTGATGGCGGCCCTGTATTTTTCATATGTGGCATTTTTTCATATGTGGCACTTTGTGGAATGTCTTTGTCTTTAAATTAACAGTGAAACTGTATTTTACATTAATGCTTTGTATTGCACTTAGCAGCATCAGTATTAAAGGCAAATTAGAAAAGACAGGAAGGCCTTATGACCTTGTTCCTCAAAATACATAAGCAGAGACATTCACACTTAATCACTTATGTGTATTTGACTTCTTTAAGATGCTTTTTCCATTAACTCAGTGACTAGTGGTTTGGGTTTTATGCTCAGGGAGGTGAAAGGAACAAGACTCAGTTTTCATAAATACAGCCAAATATGCTCACAATCAAAAAACTTATAATGGTTTTTATGACCTCCCTTGGTATGAGTTATTGCTGCAGAACCTCATGATTCATCAACAGATGGTAAAAGTTATTGGACAGGAACAACAATTTATCTTTAACTCTTTGGTGAAAGGGAATCTGTCATCAGGTTGTTGCATATAATTTTAAGCAGCATAATGTAGGGGGAGAGACCCTGATTCCAGGGATGTGTCATTTATTAGACTGCATCTGCATCAGACAAAACATGTATTCTCTGAAAACGTCACCCAAACTTCACTGTACCCATCTGTATTTCACACAGATAACAGAAGTCCCCAAATCTATGCTATGTTCTTAGAGCATATAAACAAGACTACCATCAGTCATATAAATAAGGCAATAATGACTCGCCCACCCCAGGGCTATGGGACACCCGGTGCCGGGCCGGACTAGTCCGGTGGTAGTCAGTGGTGGCTGGGCCCGGCTCCGTGGCCCTGGTGGGTGTCAGTATAATATGTGGCTAGGTTTGTGTTCGTGACGCCACCTGTGGTATATGGCTAATAGGCCGCCGCTGCTCTATGAGGCCTCCGGGGGATGTTATAGCAGCAATGGTGGTACTGCTCCCCACAGGTGGAGCAATGCCCGGGGCACTGTTGGTGCTTGTGAATGTCTATGCAGCTGAAATGACTGAGACCACTCCAAGGGTGCAGTTCAAGTTCTGTACTCACAATTCTTGTCGGGTCCCGGGAACCCTTGGACTGCTGGGACCACTGTCAGGGACCTCCGCCGTTTCTGAGTGATTCTGAGAGTAAAAGCCGGTACCCTTCTTTTCGTGTCTCTATCTTCTGCTGTCTTCCTTAGCCTTGCCTTTGATAGGATAAACCTGGCTTGGCCTCTCCACTACAGCCTCCAGGCTGGGTGGTCACCTGTCGGCTGATTACCCCTTTTCTGGAAGTTCTGCTATGGGTTCTGGCCCGGGGAGCCTGCAACGTTCCCTGGGCCTCGGTTTTTACTGTTTGGAGATGATCTTTGCACTCCTCCAGTCTCTAGGGACCGTCCCCTATAGCAGCTTAATCTCTCCACCGATGTTCTTGTGGACCAGGCCACTGCAGCTCTAAACTGCCCTGGACAGCTATACAGACTGCCCGTGGCCCTGCGACTCCTTCTGTTTTCTACGTGGTGTCACCTGGACCTCTGGGTCCCAGGGTCTTCACCAGGAAGCGTCTCTTTTCTTCTTTCTAGCCCCTGACTGACTTGGGGCTTTTCTCTCCTCTTTACTTCTCCTCCTTGCCTGCCTCCAGCAGGCCTCCTTCTCCTTCCCCTCCCTCTCTTCGACTCTTGCTTCAACTACATGCTGGCTCCTCACTCTCTCACTCCCTGAGGTAGACTGACTAAACTTGACCTTCTTCTCTGTGTCTGCTCTCAGATGACTCCTCCTACCTCCCCAGTTGCTCTGATCTACCCTATAGGAGCAGGGATGGGTCTTATGACCCCCTCCCAGCATACAGCATGGGAGGGTTGTCTGCCACTTTCCCTGGTCCCAGTGTGTTCCTAGCAATGGGTGTAGTGTGGATTTACCAGGGGACCGGAGTTCACTCTCTTCCTCTCCCAGAATGGGGCATCACACCGCTGGATGGGGTGCAATGACCAGTGGCGACGGAAGCCTCAGGGGCGCCACAATAACATATTAATTTGAAGACAAGCAAAAGAACATTACGGATAAAATAAAAAGAAAAGGTTAATGGTTGATTCGGCAAAATGACAATATACGAGTATACCCATAATGAAAATATAATATACTGGGAAAAAGACAAATGGCCAAAATAAATAGAAAACATCAGTGGCCACTAGAGCCTATACCTTCTGGGAGACCATTATGATTGAACAAATTAAATAAAAGCCCAATTTCTCATTAGGACCTTAGGGCTAAAGGACTCAAGCCATAAAATCCACTCTCTCTCTAGTCTTTTCTTATCCCAGTAACCCTGTCCAACAGATGGTGGGATAGTCTTGATCAAATAAAATGTAATAGAATATACATTTCTGTCATGTACAGCGTTAACAAGTCATGCCAATGGGGTCTCTCTACCATGCCTGATATTCCCGAGGTGTTCACTGATCCATTTCTGGAGTTGGCATTCTTTTAACCATGTAATTCATTGAGCATGTACAAGTGCAGAGGTATGCTACACCAGACATTTTAAAATTGGCTAAATAATTATTTTTATACACCCTATAAGTGATGGTGTACCGCCCCAGGGCTCGGCCGGCCGCCAAGCCGCTCGGATCCGTGCTCGTCGGTGGGTGGCTCGAGCTCCTCACGGAACCGGGGTTCACGTCGCTCTGAAAGGGGGGGGGTTGGCGCTACACGTAGGGACTTCGGTGGGGAGGTCCACGGCCGGGGTGGTTTGTAGGGGATTTGCGTTTGTGACGCCACCCACGGGTTGTGGTGAATGGATGGACACCACCGCTCCGTTGACTAGGCTCCTGGGGACGGTGTTGCGCAGCTTGGTGTTGACCCCCTCCGTGGGTAGGTGGGATGATGTTCCCGGGGGCCCGAGTGAGGTGCTGAGGCGGGGGAAATGGATGTGTGCTGGGGTGTCGGTGCGGTGCGGCACAGTGCGCGGCCCAAAGGCACTGTTGTCTTCACTATTATAAAGACGCTGGAGTCTCTGGTAAACCAAACGAGATGGTGAACGGTGCCCGCAGACGGCTGCAATTTTCCCCTTATCAGGTTGGTGGTTTCCGCCTTTCTCCTGCACCTTACTTATGTAGAAAACGTCGACTCCTATGCCTAAGCAACGGTAGTCTGCTCCCCAGCTTGGTATGTGCCGGGAGAGCCCTCTTTGCCCACAGATGCTGGCCCCTCGGGTCTCTAAGCCTGGGCGGTGGCGTTACCCTAATGGTTGGGCTGTTGTCTTCAGTCGGGTCTTAGGTGGGATAGGCCCTTAAGTCCAGTCCGCAATCAGTTGATTTGACTCAGCCCAGTTGTTTCTGGGCCTCGTACTGGGTCTGAGTACCCCTCCTGGTGCTCCGGTTTCCAATCGGTTCCCCGGTTCAGTACCGGCGGGCCACCGCCTGTCCCCGGTCCCTACGGTTCCACCAGCTGTAATCCCAGCTCCTTCAAGCGGCCACCACCGTCTGTCTCCTTGCCAGAGGTGACTGGGCTCCAACCCAGGCACTTGGTGTAGACTATGGCAGACCTAGGCACAGGTCTGCCCTTGAACCTCACTCCACTTCACTGTCAAAGCTCAACTCCACTCCACTTCACTGTCAAAGCTCAACTCCACTCTCTAGTTTTTCCCGCCTCAGGGCCTGTGAACTCCTCGGTGGGCGGAGCTCACCGCCTGGCTCCGCCCCCCCTGGTGTAAACATCAAACCCGGAGGGTGGGGACAAGATTTTGTAGTTTAGTTGCTATCACCTTTCTAAGGGGGGGGGGCGTATGTGTGTATGGGACTACCCGTGACAACCTGGCTAGTCCAGGGCGTCACAGTGGCACTCTTAAAGCAATTAAAGGGAGTAATGTGTCAACATAATGTGCAATTGCCACAGCTGAAGGTCCTTACCAATCTGCTAGTCAGCAGGTACCCTCTCTTTGGTGGAGTAAAGTGGCTATGTACCACACTTTCCTGGAGAGGTCTCCCCTTCTTGAAAGTAACAGAATGAGATGGTGATATAAAGCCACATATATCAGGGGCCTCCTTAGAAATTCCCCAATGTTTTCTGAGGATATTCATGACACGATGAGTCTGGTCGTCATAAGTGCCATAAACCAATTATATTTATATTAGAATAGAGGATCACTTGAAAACCAGAAAAAATTCTCTCTAAAACGTCACTTTTATTAATACTATTAAAATACTAAAATAATACTAAATTCTGGAATAATATCCAGAAGTAAAGACATCAACAAGTCGTGCTTAGTGATAACTAAATAGGGTCTTGAAGGTGGACAGGGTATTACTTTTGACACATGACTGCTATGCACCACTGCACAATCCACTTGGTGGTGGGTTAGGGTCAGGAGTAGTAACAGGGGCAGTTAGGGCTAGCCGCCGAGGAACGGGGGGCACCCAAAAAATTAAGGTGCTTTTGACCTCCGTGGTTAGGTAGGGAATAACATCAGGGATTATCAGACCCCCTGTCCCACCTCATAACTATCAGCATATCAATTTAAATTAGTAGGCGGTGCACACCCCTTGTCCCCTGTCCACCTTCAAGACCCTATTTAGTTATCACTAAGCACGACTTGTTGATGTCGTCATAAGTGCCTATCAATCCAGTAATGGGTTCAGGGAAATATTTAAGTCTAAGGGTAATTAATGATGCTCTATTCTTATTCAAAGCATGCTTAAATGCTGTTTTGATTACTGTATCGGTGTAACCCTTGTTGCGAAATCTCCTCTGGAGATTGCAGTCTGGTTACAAAATTCTACCAGTTTGGAGCACTTCCTTCTCAGTGGTTGAGAATGCCCCTTCAGTATGCCTCTTTTTAGTGGAGTACGGTAATAAATTTCCCACATTAAAAGGCTGTTAGTTGTCTTTGGTTTGTGAAAAATGGTAGTCCTTAAATAATCGGTAAGGTCCTTAGAGATAGCAACATCAAGGAACATGATCTTATCAATGCCGATTTAATAAATAAAGGAGATCCCCAACTCATTTGAATTAAAGGGAACCTGTCAGATCCCATATGCATTCTGAGGTATAAGCAGGTTGTTCTGTGGCTTAATAATCCCTTCCTACCCATCCATGTGTTGTAATATTCTGGAATATGAATGTATAAAAAATGTTTTATTACTTACATATTCCCTATGTAAATGAGCAGGGTCTCTAGCCCCATGGGCGTCACATCGCCCTGTGGGCATTTGCATGTATTTCGTGGTATCACGCCCCTGTGGATGTGATACCATGGATTTACATGTGCAACGTCACCATCAGCGTCTTCAGATCCCGCGCGCGTGTACCGCCCCGCGCTCGGCCGCAGCCGAGCCATTCGGGTTCGGGCTCGTTTGGTGGGTGGCTCGAGCGCCTCCAGACCCGGGGGTCACGTCGCTCTGAAGGGAGGCTGGTGCTACGTGAGGGGACTTCGGTGGGGAGGCTCACGGTCGAGGCCGTGGTGTTTAGGGATATAAGTTTGTGACGCCATCCACGGGTTGTGGTGAGTGTGGACACCACCGCTGCCGTTAACTAGGCTCCCGGGGACGGTGTTGTGCAGCCTGGTGTTGACCCCTCCATGGGCAGGGGGTGATGGTCCCAGGGCCCGGTGGTTGCAAGGTGCGGGTGTGTTAGTGCGGTGTGCTGCGGTGCGCAGCCCGAGGGCACTGTTGTACTCACTATGACAGATACACCGGAGTCTCTGGTAAACTAAAAGCATAGTGGTCGGTGTCCGCAGTCGGCTGCGCTTGATCCCCCACCCGGTTCGGTGGTTCCCGCCTTTCTCCTGCACCTCTTTTTGTAGAACTTGACTGCCTATGCTTTAGCAACGGTAGTCCGCTCCCCGGCTTTATGTGTGTTGGGGAACCCGTTTGCCCGCAGGCGCTGGCCCGTGGGATCTCTCTGCCTGTGCGGTGGCTTTCTATCCCCCTCGGTGGGCTGTTGCCATTTTTCAGGTCTTGGGACGGGAAAGGACCTAAGGTCCAGACCTCAATCAGTAAATTCAACATGGTCCAGTGGCTTCTGGACCTCGTTCTGGGTCTGAGTACCCCTCCTGGTGCTCCGGTTGGTTCCCCGGTTCAGTACTGGTGGGCCACTACCCTGTCCCGGTCCCTTACGATTCCACCAGCCGTCTTCCCAGCTCCTGCAGGTGGCAATCACCGTCTGCCTCCTGGCCACAGGGTATCTGAGCTATGACCCAGATCCCTGACAGACGTTTACTACTTTCCAACTTCTCCACTCTCCTCTCCTAACAGATCTGTTTTTGTTTTCCCGCCTGGCTCCGCCCCCTGGTGTGGACGTCAAGACCTGAGAAGGGGTGACTCAGGGTTTTTAGGTTGGCTGCTCTTACCTTGTTAGGGGACGGGTGTTTGTGCAAGGGCCTGTCTGTGACTACCTGGCTAGTCCAGGGCATCACACGTGCATATGTAGGGCCCAAGCATCAGCAGCCGGGCTGCTGCTCGGATCCGGAACCGCGGTGGCTCGGCGGGTCTCCAGACCCGGGAGGGGTCACGCGGTCATTCAAAATAAAAGCAGGGTATTTACAGGGGACTTTGTGTTGAGCGTTCGAGACCCCACCCATGGTGTGTGGTAAAGTGGAGTACCACCGCTGCTGTTGGGAGCGCCCGGTGGTGGTGGAATGGCAGCTAGGTGTTTAACCCCATCCGTGGGTAGGGGGTTAATGCTCCGGGTCTTTGAGATGGTGCGAGGGGGATGCCGTGGGGGGGGAAAGGGTCACTGCATACTCACTCAGTCCAATAACGCTGACACCGACAACTTGTAAACCAAAATTCAGAGCACCGATGCAGCAAGGAGGGAGCACGCCTGGATCCTGTGCCCGATAGTGTTGCTTGTTAGCTTGTGACCTTTCCCTTGGCACCTTCTTTACTGGTTGGCCCCTGTAGAATAGAACTAGTCGGGTCCTGCTCACCCGTATGGCTAACGGTGTGGGCTTGCTCTCAGGGTTCACACTTGGGATTTTCTGGACAAAGTATTGGGAAAGTCCTATCCCCCTCATTGCGCTAGTACCCCGATTTTGGAGCAGGTGGAGAACAAATCTTGAAGACTTCGTCCTCGTCGGGTAAATTACCAGGACGCTTGAAGCTACTTCCCGGCCTAGGGTCCATGTACCCCGTCGTGCCCTGGCCCCTGCCCGGAGATGGCTCAAGGCAGCTGGCTGCTCTGCTCGGTAGTTCCATGCCCCTTAACATGATCCCCTGCGACCGGAGTTCCAGCTCCTACCAGGCCCAGACCAACGTCTGCCACCTAGTATTAACAGGGAGCCAAGCTCCTGACCTCGCCGCTTGAGAGACACGACTGACCTACTCCTGACACTCCTGACCCTCCCAAACCAACCCCCCAAGTGGTCGGCCCTATTCCCTTCAGGCTACCCATTGGTGTGTCTGGTGGGTGTGGTGCAGAGTGTTCCTAGCATTTTAATTAGCTTGTTCTTAGCAACACCAAAGGCCAGGGACCCGTAACCAAGGAGGAGATGGATATCATGCAGAAGGGAAGATTGCACAATATCCTGTGACGACCTAATAGACCAGGGCGTCACACATACTTACCACTCCCAGGTTGTTTGCTTCTCTGCTTCAGACGCGCATTGCGCATGACCGGAATCGCAGGAGTCTTCTGAGCATGCACAGTGCGTGTCTGAAGCAGAGAAGCAAGCACCCAGATAACGGCACCCAGAGAACACCCTGCTTATAGCTTATAATGCATATGGAACCTGACAGGTTCCCTTTAAGATAATGGACGAATTATTCAAACGACAGTGAGTCCCCAGACCACAAGACCAGAATATACTCAATGTAGCATCCCAGTAAAGTATAAGGGGACACCACACCATATCCTCATCCTTGAAGACCAGGGTGTCTTCCAAGGAGCAAATTAGCATAGGTGGGGGCACAAGGGCTCTCCATAGCTGTGCCCCTGAACTGCTACTACTATTTGCTATTAAAAAGGAAAAAAATACGACACAGTATAATTTTCAGAAGTGGCAATAGAAATCTACTGTGAGGTTTAAGACGTATGCCTCTCATGCTGAAGAAATAATCAACTGCTGCTTTTTTAGTGGAATATGAGAAACTACTGTAGAGTGCTTTATCATCTACAGTATAAAGGTCAATATAGTCCCTGGGTCAATCATGATAATCTCAAATTTGGTCAGCAGATCAGTAATGTGCCTCAGGTAGGAAGGCAGAGTAGTGACATATGCCCTTAGAGGTTGATCCAGATAAACAATACAGTTCTGACAGAGAGCATCAACCCCCAAAATTTAGTGGGTTGAAACCCTTATGAACCTTGAGTAGAGTGAGCAATGTGTGATCAGTGATCAGGTGTCTGGGGAGTAAAAAGTCCAAACAATTCTTGGAGATTAGGTGCATATATAGGGCACTTTCAGGAATTTCCCACAATTCAGATGTATAGAAATGTGTGCAGTTGATAAAAAGGTCTCATATGCTTATTCCAGCCTTAACCCATCTCTTCAACCTTTCTTTAACAACTGGTACCTTCCCTTCTGCCTTTAAACATGCAACAGTCACACCCATCCTAAAGAAACCTTCCCTTGATTCAACCTAGACTACCAGCTATAGCCCCATATCACGACTCCCATTTGCCTCAAAACTCCTGCAACAGCACGTGAATACTGAACTTTCCTCCCACCTCTCCTCTAACTCTCACTTTGACAACCTACAGTCCGCCTTCCTTCCACATCATTCCACTGAAACTGCCCTGACTAAAATCACAAATGACTTACTGCCAAAGCTAACAACCACTTCTCTATATTCCTACTTCTATCCTCAGCCTTTGACACTGTCGACCACTCCCTGCTACTACAGATCCTCTCTTCCCTTGGTGTCAGAGACTTCGCCCTGTCTTGGCTCTCTTCATACCTTTCCAACTGCATTTTTAGTGTCTCCCACTCCCACACAATCTCTTCATCCCGCCATTTCTCTGTTGGCATCCCTCAAGGCTCTGTCCTGGGACCCTTACTCTTTTCCATCTATACATTTGGCCTGGGACAACTCATAAAGTCCCATGGCTTCCAGTACCACTTATATGCCGATGACACTCAGATCTACCTCTCTGGTCCAGATGTCACTTCTCTGCTGTCCAGAATCCCAGAGTGCCTATCGGCTATATCTTCCTTTTTCTCCGCTCGCTTCCTAAAGCTCAATGGGCCAAAACTGAACTAATCATCTTTCCTCTGTCTCACCTACACTCTCTACCTGATATACCTATTACAATAAATAACATCACGCCCTCCCCAGCACCCAAAGTTCGGTGACTCGGAGTGACTTTTGACTCTGCCTTGTCCTTCATACCACACATCCAATCCCTGACCTCCTCCTGCCGTCTTCAACCCAAAAATATTTCCAGAATCCTCCCTTTCCTCAATTCTCAATCTACAAAAATGCTAGTGCATGCTCTCATAATCTCCCGCCTCGACTACTGCAACATCCTCCTCTGTGGTCTCCCTGCTTACACGCTCGCCCCTCTCCAGTCCATCCTTAACTCTGCTGCCCAAATGATCCACCTCGCTCCTCAATACCACCCGCTTCTCCTCTCTGCAAATCCCTCCATTGGCTCCCAATCTTCCATCGTATCCAATTCAAACTACTAACACTGACCTACAAAGCCATCTGTCGCGGGCGGGGAGGGGACGCTGTGCTCACCCATTGCTCGGGTCTGGCTGCTGCTGCTGCTCGGTGGCTCAAGCGGTGGGCCGGATCCTGGGGACTCGAGCGGCACTCCTCGCCCGTGAGTGAAAGGGGGGGTTGTTTGGTTTAGGGATATTGTCCGTGACGCCACCCACGGTTGTGGTGAGGTTGTGACACCACCGCTGCTCTGGACGGGGATCCCGGGAGCGATGACAGGGAGCAGCTTGGATGTTGTTTCTCCCCTCCGTGGGTAGGGGGGGTTGGTTGTCCCGGGGCCCGGTGAGGGAGGGATGGCAGGCGAGTTACGGGGCCTAGTGAGGTGCAGGGTTGCAGGGGCAGCGCTGTGCCGCACGGCACGGTGGTACTCACTCAGCCAATGATGAATACAAAGTCTCCGGTAAAACAAACGGCTGGATGGACGGGTCTCACAGATGGCTGCGGTGTTTTTCCTCTGACCCCAGGTTGGTAGTGTAAGTCCTTTCCTTCACCTTCGTGTACGCTGCTCCTGCACTCTGGTTTCCAGCTGGCTCCCCGGTTCGGTACCGGACGGGCCAATAACCTGTCCCAGCTACCTACGGTTCCACCAAGACTGTCTTCCTGGCTCCTGCATACGGCCACTACCGTTTGCCTCACTGGCTACATGAGGGACCTAGGCTCCAACCTAGGCCCCAGTCTGCGTCTGCCTCTCTGCAGACCTCCTCTCTCTTCCTCTGCCTGGACTTGTCTGCATTGTTTCCTGCCTCAGACCAGCTAGACTCCTGGGTGGGCGTCTCCATCTGCCTGACTCCGCCCACCTGGTGTGTCTGTCTGAACCCAAGGGAGGAAATCAGGTCTCACTAGGGATGTCTGCTGTGAACTGCTGGGGGTGGGGGTGTGTGTGTGTTGTTACCTGTGGCCCCTGGCTTGTCCAGGGCGCCACACATCCATAATCTGTCTCCTCCGTATATCTCTCAACTAATCTCTCGCTACACTCCAAAACGTAATCTCCTGTCCTCCCAAGATCTCCTTCTCTCCTCCTCTCTCATTCGCTCCTCACGCAACTGACTCCAAGACTTCTCCCGAGCATCCCCAGTCTCCTGGAACTCGCTGCCTCAACACGTCAGACTATCTACTACACTCGCAAGCTTCAAACGGAACCTGAAAACTCATCTGTTCAGAAATGCCTATAATCTACAATGACCTCACTGCTTCACCACCGTGCTGAGCTGCCGCCTCACCATTGTGCTGAGATGCCGCCCCACCACCGCGCTGAGCGGCCGCCCCACCACCATGCGGAGCTGCCGCCCCACCACCGTGCGGAGCTGCCACCCCACCACCCTGCGGAGCTGCCGCCCCACCACCATGCGGAGCTGCCGCCCCACCACCGTGCGGAGGTGCCGCCCAACCTACACCCCACCTACTGTCTCCTCCCCAAAATCCTTTAGAATGTAAGCCCGCAAGGGCAGGGCTCTCTTCCCTCTGTACTAGTCTGTCTATTGAAACTTGTATATGTATTCTGTATGTAACCCCCTTCTCATGTACAGCACCATGGAATCAATGGTGCTCTATAAATAAATAATAATAATAATAATATGTAGTGTGATCTGATAGAATGGGAAGACACATTTTGACAAAATTTGAACTGTCCATAATCACTGTGTTACCACTCTTGTCAGATGGTTTGATCACTATCAATTTGTTCTTGTTCAAGTTATCCAGTGCCTTCTTGTACATTTTAGATTAAGTTGTACAGGGGATGTGACGCACCCATGGGGCTCGGGGCTCCACTCGTCACCGGGCCGGTGTAGGAGACGGATGTCGTGGTGGCCTGGCCCGGTTCCGTGGTCCCATCAGTGTCAATAAAGATTAGGATGATCTTTGGGGATGATGGGATTAGTAGTCTTTCGGGACACCACCTGTGGTATGCGGCCAGGGATTAGCTGCCGCTGCAGGAAGTCTCTCTCCCGGGGCTGATGGTGTGACGCAGCAGGGTTGGTTCAGCACTCCGTAGGGAGAGCTAGGCCCTGGGATGTTGGGAGTGATAGTCTCGCCTATAGCATTGAGGTATGATGCGGTCGGCGCTGGTAGTAAGGGACGACACAAAGGGTGCAGTTCAAGTTCTCGTTTACTTTATGCTGTGTGTTGAATCCCTCTAACATAAAGCTCCTCAGGGACTCTCTGTGTTTAAGTTCTGGCCCATCTGGCAGGCAACGCGAGTCCTTATTGGACCTTATCATGGTCCTGGCTCCTGGCTCTAGCGGTATCCAAGCATTTTTCTAAATTGCATGGAGGGAATTTGACTGGCTTTAGATTTAGGGCCATTGAGAAAGTAAATAAAATGGTTAGAGGGGGTGATTTTCAGAAGAAGAAATTAAACAGAGAATCCTTTTGAATGTTTAAATTAAATACTAGAATTCCATTTGGGCTTAATATTTGCCAGGACATGATAGTCCAATATAACTAATTAATATCTGTAAATTCATGTGAATTTCTGTTTTTATTTTTATAGATAAATACATTTTTTATATGTATGTATTTTATATGGTAACACAACGGACTCCATCTAACTGCTCTTATGCACAGGTGTATGTACCAGCTGTAGTTTAATTAATTTAAACCTGAACCTGTTGCATGATGGGGATCTAGTGTGTGTTATATATAGGTATCAAACCATTTGAAAGGCATCCATGAATTAGACCATATGACAATGCTTTATGTCGAAACGCGTTGGTTGAACTAATTTCTATTTTCCTGTATCTGTGGATACCATCTGTGATGTGGATTTTTATGTTACAAGAATAAAGATGTAAGCTTTTTATTTCACCTTGCCTGTGATCCGCTGGATTTTTTCTACTCATATGGTGCTTAAGTTCTGGCCCATCTGGCAAGCAATGCGAGTCCTTATGGGGCCTGACCGTGGTCCCGGCTCCTAGCTCTATCTGTTGCTGTACCCCGGACACTTAGGTGGGCTAGGACACCTGGAATCCCCTCGCCCATCGGATTCTGATGATGAAACCTGAAGTCTTCACCACCGTAGGGCTCCGTACCCTGACCGCATTGGTCCTGAGGGAGCATTAAAGCTCTCCCATCAGCGACCTTGTAGCTCCTGTGTCTCACTTTCTTCCTGTCTGCCCCATGCAGAATCACTGCTCCGTCTCCCGCTCCGAACTAACTGACTCAGTGTCGTGTTGTTCCCTCTTCCCCAAGTGGAAGCTTCGCCCCCTAGGTTGTCCATGCTAGTGGATTGGGAATCCTATATTAGTGATGGCTGTCCCCTGCGACCACCCCAGCTCAATCCCAGTGGGAGAGTTCCCTTCTCACTGAGTGTCATGCGTTTGAGGTTGGCACCGGTGTATGACCCCTTCCTTACCCAGGATAAGCACTGCACCTTAAGTGAGGTGCAGTACACTGTGGTGCCTGAAGCCTTAGGGGTGCCACATACCCCCACAGCAAACATCATCATGTCCGCAAGCTTCAAAGGCAGAATACAATGGAAAATTGCAAAATTTTTGGTTGTGCACAACAGAGAAGAATAAAAAACATTTCTTCCCTTTATGGGAGGCATGCTTCCTTAAACATTGCAAACTTCTACATACATCATAAAATGCAATCAAACATTCACTTTCAGGGTATAAAACTTTTCACATCAGCATAAAGCATGCTTCAAGTAGCATAAGACATTTTCCAAGTGCACCTTGCACCGCGTCCGATCAAGTGCAGTTTCTTTTAAAACAAAACATTACTTTTGCACCTTGTATTGTTCCAACCAAGTGCAAGCATTAGCAGCTAAAGAAAGGATGGGAGACCTGCCACCCCCAACGTAGGCTCTGGGCATGCGGCAGAGCATTCCTGACCACACTTCATTACTTGTACATGCTAGACAGGTTTTTGGATCCTGTGGTCTCCTTTGAATTCTGGTAGGAAGCACAACAGGTGCAACTATTTACAAGGCAAAGTTTTTGGCTACACCGAGTCCGGTAACCTGCTGTCCATACTAAATGCAAACCAACATTACTTTAATTGCTGTTAGACAATCTTATTGCTTGTCTCCAGGCCTGCAGCTTCCCAGCTCAGGGCACCCTGGCAAGCCGTAGTTCAGGCTCAGAGTCTGTGTCTATTTAAACCAAATTATCCCAATAAAGATAATAAGTTAATACAACGTTTTTTATTGATGGTATATTAAAAACATAAACACAGACATAAGTTAAAAATCAAGGCAAGGGGAGCAGTACTAACCCACAGTGGGAACCATATACATTAAATAACCTTAGTCCCAGCAGGTCACATACAGCTATAATATACAACAAGAGCATTAATTAGGCAGCTAAAATCATCCCCATATAATAACAACAATAGTCTCCATTAGATCGCTGCCCATTAAAGTACTCAATTTAAAACAATACCAGACCTGCTGTCATATCAATAGTACAAAGACCTGCTCCCCTGCCAGCCACTCCAACACGTGTTTCACACCGCTTCCTCAGTGTCTGTGTCCCCTGGTCGCATGTTGCTTGGCATGTCCCGAGTCCCTCTGCACAGCCATCCCATGCTCTGCCAGCTCTGGGGAAGGTGGGACCCTTGGGAACTTTGGTAAGTTTTGTTTCTTTTCTGTAGCTGTAGGGGGCGGGCACAGCTTTTCATGCCATGCTGCAACCCAGCCCACGATGGCACGCCCCTTTGTTTCCCATGTGCTGCCATGTGGTCTTTAAATCGCACAGTACCCATTGAAGCAGGCACGAAATCTTGTTTGTGAAGCCAAGATGATGCGCCCACGGGGCCCGGGGCTCCACTCGTCACCGGAGCAGTGTAGGAGAGGGATGTTGCAGTGGCCTGGTCCAGTTCTGTGGTCCCATTGGTGTCAATAAAGATGGGGATGATCTTTGGGGATGATGAGAATAGTAGTTTCTCGTGATGCCACCTGTGGTATGTGGCCAGGGATTAGCCGCCGCTGCGGTAAGTCTCTGTCTCTCAGGGCTGATGGTGTGACACAGCAGGGTTGATTCAACTCTCCACAGGAAGAGTTAGGCCCCAGGATGTTGAGAGTGATAGTCTTGTCTATGGCGGTGAGGTATGATGCGGTCGGCACTGGTAGTACAGGATGACACAAAGGGTACAGTTCAAGTTCTCATTTGCTCACTGTTTAGTGCCTCCCTTGGGATGCCGAGCCCTTCTGTCATGGGCTACAGGCAATCCCGGATAGTTCAGAGGTCAAGGCTGGAGCCGTGAAATGTGAGCGCTTAGGTGGGTTAGGAGACCTGCAATCCCCTCGCCCGGCGGATTCTGATGATGAAACCTGAAGACTTCACCACCATAGGGCTCCGACCCTGACCGTGCTGGTCCTGAGGGAGTAATAAAGCTTCCCCCTCAGCGACCATGTAGCTCCTGTGTCTCACTTTATTCCTGTCTGTCCCGTGCAGACTCACTGCTCCGGACTCCCACTCCAGAATGACTGACTCAGTGTCATGTTGTTCCTTCTTCCCCAAGTGGAAGCTCCGCCCCCAGGTTGTTCACACTAGTGGACCGGGAATCCTATATTAGTGATGCCTGTCCCCTGCGACCACCCCAGCTCAATCCCAGTGAGAGAGTTCCCTTGTCACTGAGTGTAATGCATTTGAGAGTTACCTGGGAAGTGTGAGTAGACAGCGAGAGGAGTTAGTTAGTTAGTAGGAAGGAGTGAGAGAGGACGGAGTAAAAGGAAAGGTGTCAAGACAGACAACAGACTCTTGAGACACATTGAAAGTAACAAAGAATCTGCAAAGACCTGTTTAGAAAGATCAGCCACTCAGAGGAGAAAAGCAGCTGGAGAGTGAGAGAGCAAGCTTCAAGGAAAGAGGTATCCTGTGAGGTGGACATCCTGGGCTCACAGTACTTTGCACAAACGGGGTGCAGATCCCAGAACAACAATCCCCAGAGATATAATCCACTAATTGAATACAAGAGACAAACAAAAAGGAGCCGAGTATCCAGTGACTTAAGCGGGCTTTTCACGCTATGAGATCGCTACAGCGATCTCATTGGGGTCACGAATTTTGTGACGCACGCTGTAGCGATGCCGTTGCGTGTGACACCTATGAGCGATTTTGCATTGTCGCAAAAACGTTCAAAATCGCTCATCGGCGACATGGGGGTCCATTCTCAAATATCGTTACTGCAGCAAAAACTGCAGTTTTTGTCTGTTATCTTGCTTTATTGCAAGTTGGGGGCGCAGCCCTCCTGATGCTGAGGCTGAACAACTACTTGCTTTTCACTTTTGCTGTGTATTTAATCTGGGACCCAGCTGACCACTTTACCATTCATATTGAAGTTTTGACATGACACAAGTCAGGTACAGAATATGTTTTTAACTTTAGTAGGTTAGGGACTGTCTCAGATGGGTACACCGT
The DNA here is from genome assembly GCF_048569485.1 of Anomaloglossus baeobatrachus. Taxonomy (NCBI): domain Eukaryota; kingdom Metazoa; phylum Chordata; class Amphibia; order Anura; family Aromobatidae; genus Anomaloglossus; species Anomaloglossus baeobatrachus. Next base: position 523,620,739 of record NC_134353.1, read on the forward strand.
GACAAGGTGAGGCAGCTTCTTACCTTTTTGCAAAAATGTATATACTAAGTACCCTGTTATTAAGCACTTGCAATTTATTTATTTATAGTCAGGGTATTTTTCCTACAATTTTTCTCCTTGGTTTTTTTCGAGATCGCTACAGCGATCTCGTTGGGGTCACGGATTTTGTGACGCACATCTGGCCGCTGTAGCGATGCCGTTGCGTGTGACACCTATGAGCGATTTTGCATTGTCGCAAAAACATTCAAAATCGCTCATCGGTGACATGGGGGTCCATTCTCAGATATCGTTACTGCAGCAGTAACGAAGTTGTTCCTCGTTCCTGCGGCAGCACACATCGCTCCGTGTGACACCGCAGGAACAAGGAACCTCTCCTTACCTGCCTCTCGGCCACAATGCGGAAGGAAGAAGGGATGTTCGTCCCGCTTATCTCCGCCCCTCCGCTTCTATTGGGCGGCGGTTCAGTGACGCTGCTGTGACCGGCGAACCGCCTCCTTTCTTAGGGGGCGGTTCGCCGGTCACAGCGACGTCGCAGGGAAGGTAAGTATGTGTGACGGGTCCGGGCGATGTTGTGCGACACGGGCAGAGATTTGCCCGTGTCGCACAAACGATGGTGGCAGTTACGCACGATGGCGATATCGGTACCGATATCACAGTGTGTAAAGCGGCCTTTAGGACATATTTTGTACTGTGCAATAATGTGTATTAGTAGTTAAAATTATAATTGTTCAAAGTGTTTAGACATGTGAATGAATTAATTATATAGTAGATTTAAATACACTTGAGTTTCCTCTGAATATATCTGATAATTTTTTTTTTACAATACATGTGAAGTGATGGGCCAGGGGAGCCTCTGGCCTTGTAGTCGTGGCACTGGTGCTGAGGCAGACCCCTGGTTCCACCACTTCTTCAACTTCTGGGGCTGACTTAGGTGTGCAGTGTGCGACGTCTCTTTCACCGGCCGATGCATAAAGAGTCCTCAGGCAAAAGTTGAAATGCATCAAAACAGCCATTTATTTACACATAAAAACACTCCGGTCAGCAGATTCCGGCAATATTGGTGGAGCTGGGGACAACCTGCCCAAACGCGCCCTCTGGTGGGGATATGCCCTAGATACTCCTCTTCTCTGGGCTCCCACTCTCCGGTCAAGCACGCACTGGACCCACACCAGCGGAATAGACCCTGAGGTTGCGTCCACCTCCTTTACTCCGGTCTCCCCTGGTGTTCCGCTCACACACTCACATTTGCCGCTGCAGATGTTCACTGCCTGCTGTCCCGGATCCTTCTCCTCTCCACACACACAGCCCTACCCTAGATATCCGGCCGACTCCTCCTTCCCCGGTGGCAACAGCCGTCCCACCCGGCCACTAGGGGGTGCCCTAACACAACACATACAATAATAAAATCAACACTTTTAATAATCACAATGCCGGGTAAACTATGCTAAACTAGTAGGGGGTAGGCCCACCCACTACATGCCTCCCCTCTTAAAATCCGAGCCTCCCGGCAAGGCTCTTAACTATAAACACATTAAAACAAAAACCTTTCAGGTCAGTCCACGACCACAGCGGCACCAGTTCAGCGGCGCTCCCGGTCGTTAGGGGCGCTTAGTGGCGCAGCAGCGCTCCCGGTCTCTAGGTAGCGCCCGGAGGCTCAATAGCGCTCCCGGTCTTACGATGGCGCCCGGAGACGCAACAGCGCTCCCGGTCTTAGATGGGCGCCCGGAGGCTCAGTAGCGCTCCCGGTCTTAGGTGGCGGGCAACAGACCTGTAAAACTTTAACACAACTGCTGCCGGTTTAAACAGCACCGGACTTAAACAACAGATGACAGTGGAGACTTACTCTGGGGGCCAGCTCCGCTTCCATTCCTCCGCTTGCGCCTGGATGTAAGCCCCCAGAGATTGTCCCGGCTGACGGCGGACCCGTCGGAAGGACAGAGGGGCGTAAGGCGGCTCTGCTGGCGTGGCTGCCTCGGCTCCTGGCGGCGGTGAAGGTGTCGCTCCCCGGGGTGGCGCGTCTAGAACAATGACCGGTTGGTTGGTCACATGCTGACTCACGGTCACTACGGGAGAAATCTTCTCCGGGTCAGCGGGCGGCACAGATGTTGTTTCCGGGGCAGCAGCCTCGGTGCGCCGGGGGTGAGAGGGCTCGGACGGGACCGGTCTTGCGTGGCTCCGGCGCCGCTCTTGTTGCTCCTCCCACTCCAGCTCCTCTTGCCACTGAGCCGCTTCCCGGGCGGTCGGCATCCGGTTCACAGCAACGGCAAATAGACCACGACTACCTGCGTCCGGCAGAAACTGGACCTTCTCACCCGGCCAAAGTGTGCGAAGCCGGGTGGGCAACCCCTCCACGTCCAGGTGGACTCTGTTATAAAAGTAGTCGTCCCCTGTACTGCACTCGCGGATGAAGCCGTACCCTTCCTTCTGGTTAAATTTTACCACCACGCCGGTGGTAAACTGCAGGGCCAGCTCATCTCCGGCCGGACCGGACAGCATCTCCCGGACAAGGGTTTCGGCCAGAAGACGTTCCTGCACAGGGTCGGGCTTCGGGGACAGAGCTCTGGGGCGCGGTCCGGCGGGCGGGACGATTACCGGGTCCCAGATGAAGCCCCGGTGGTCCTTCTCCAGCCGCTCGGTGAACTCTTCAGCCGGCTCCGTCAAGGAAGCAGATGGTGTGGCGACGCCAAGCTGTGGGGTCTCCCAAGGGAAGGGGGTAACCTCCGCCCGGCCTCCTGCTGGCGTAGCATAGGTCGCCTTTACTTCAGTGATGGCTCTTCCGGACTGCGCGTCCCAGGTAGTTTTCCACGACACTTTATCAGGGCGCGTAGAACCTCCCGGTCCCACCGGAAGATCCACCATAGCTGCCTCACTGGCAGGGGCAAACCTGGGGCGGCCCCGGCCTAAGGTGATCAGGGCCATGGTTGTGGCCAGTTCCTCCGGTTGCCCAAAAGCTGCCATAACGGATTGCTGGGTCTTGACCTGCGGTGGTGTCAAAGTGCAGACTGAGGGAGAAGAAGGCGGGCCTCTGTTTCCCGCTCTTAAACAGTATCCTCCCCCAGCTTCACGCAATCTCTTGACTCCTCCGCGGCGGTACTTCTTTTTCTTCTTAATACCGCCCACTCCATATGTCTTCAATACCCTGGGACTGGCGCCTCCCCTCTTTGGGCGGAGTACTCTGTGCCTCTTCCTCGGCACCGGCCAGCCCCAGGCTCTTCTTTTGGCGCCACCTTTTCGCGCCTTTTCTTCTTCTTGGGCCCGGTCCAACGCTACGGGCCCTGTGTTTTCTTCCCACCAATCAGGCACTACCTGATCTTCAGCTCCCTGGGTCCCCGGCAGGGAACTCGAATCCTGCCGACTACGCCACATGAAGTGATGGGCCAGGGGAGCCTCTGGCCTTGTAGTCGTGGCACTGGTGCTGAGGCAGACCCCTGGTTCCACCACTTCTTCAACTTCTGGGGCTGACTTAGGTGTGCAGTGTGCGACGTCTCTTTCACCGGCCGATGCATAAAGAGTCCTCAGGCAAAAGTTGAAATGCATCAAAACAGCCATTTATTTACACATAAAAACACTCCGGTCAGCAGATTCCGGCAATATTGGTGGAGCTGGGGACAACCTGCCCAAACGCGCCCTCTGGTGGGGATATGCCCTAGATACTCCTCTTCTCTGGGCTCCCACTCTCCGGTCAAGCACGCACTGGACCCACACCAGCGGAATAGACCCTGAGGTTGCGTCCACCTCCTTTACTCCGGTCTCCCCTGGTGTTCCGCTCACACACTCACATTTGCCGCTGCAGATGTTCACTGCCTGCTGTCCTGGATCCTTCTCCTCTCCACACACACAGCCCTACCCTAGATATCCGGCCGACTCCTCCTTCCCCGGTGGCAACAGCCGTCCCACCCGGCCACTAGGGGGTGCCCTAACACAACACATACAATAATAAAATCAACACTTTTAATAATCACAATGCCGGGTAAACTATGCTAAACTAGTAGGGGGTAGGCCCACCCACTACACATGTACAGTTTTATATTTGTAGACGTAATAACTACATGTTATAATTATTTATTAATTTAAGTATCTGAAAATACAAACTTCAATTTCATGGAAACTAGAGCCAAATAATAGTTTTCCTTGTCATATTTGAATTCAGCACATCAAAATCATTAAGAAATGGCTAATTTGATTTCTGAACCAGACAACTTTTGTTGCCTAGTGCTACGGACAGCACATGGAGTGCACACTGGGGCCATCTGTGTACTGTCCATCATTTTCATAGACCCATACATTAATATGCGTAATTATAATCCATAACTCTGATTAATGTAAAACTCGTTCTGCAAAAAAAAAATGGACAAGTGAACAGCCCTATAGACTATAATGGGTATTTGTTTTTTCCTGAAAAATACAGATAGAACACAAACATGACTCACGGACATCTGAATGAGGACTTAGTACAGAAGACTGATACTAAATTCTGTCCTCTTATTTACAGAATTCAGAAATGACTGAGTTTGTAGTTTGGTAAGAGCCTTGTTTAAATGAGTCCCGTTATCAGTCTACATTAAAACACAATGGGATCAGTGATTACTCTGTTGTAATTGTGTTTGCATTATTGCCCGTAAATGTGAAAGGAGCTTTGCTAATTTAAAGTAAATAACATATTTCAACCTGAATGCAGGTGGGCACTTTGTTATGGAAGCAATATGTGATAAGGATTGGAAATATTATGATGACTAATTGCTCGCGCAACAACAGCTGCTGTACTCTAAGCTGTGATCGTCTTTTGCGGTTAGGCCTATTTTATTTTTTGAGACTCCGTCCAGCTATGAAGAATAAAATGAGATAATAGCAGGTCTGGATGAACATAAAAAATAGAACAAAAACAAAAGATGCAATATTCACACATGTTTTAGAATGTTAACATCTTAGAGAAACTGGCTATTTTTTTCTTTAGTATCATGATCATCTTAAGGCCCCGTTACACGCAATGACGTATCTAATGATATATCGCCGGGATCACGGATTCCGTGACGCACATCCGGCATTGTTAGTGACGTCGTTGCGTGTGACACCGAGTGGCCGATAACGATGGAAAATACTCACCAAATCGTCCATCGTTGACACGTCGTTTATTTTCAAAAAATCGTTGAGGACGCAGGTTGTTCGTCGTTCCCAAGGCAGCACACATCGCTACGTATGACACCTCGGGAACAACGAACTACAGCGTACCTGTGTCCTCAACGAGCACCGAGGTGGGAGTGACGGAGATGCGGCTGTTCTCCGCCCCTCCACTTCTATTAGCGGCCCGCTCTGTGCCGTCGCTGTGACGCTGAACAAACCTCCCCCTTTCAGGGGAGGCTGTTCACCGCCCACAGCAACGTCGTTAGGGAGGGCTGTACGTGTGACATGGACAAGCGAGATTGTGCGCCACGGGCAGTGATTTGCCCGTGACGCACAAACGACGGGGGCGGGTGCCATCGCTAGCGATATCGCAAGCGATATTGCTCCATGTAAAGCCCCCTTTAGTTTCCTCTCTTACTTGCTTCCTTTATTTTTCTCATTTTTTTATTACAGGTAGACTGAATTTTTTTATCCAGTAGAAAATGGAAGAAACTCTAAAGTATAAAATACCTCTTCCATATTTTGTATAGATACTCTTAGGGGTACTTTGCACGCTGTGACATCGCTAGCCGATGCTAGGGATGCCGAGCGCGATAGTCCCGCCCCCGTCGCACATGCGATATCTTGTGATAGCTGCCGTAGCGAACATTATCGCTATGGCAGCTTCACACGCACTTACCTGCCCTGCGACGTTCCTTTGGCCGATGACCCATCTCCTTCCTAAGAGGGCGGGTCATGCGGCGTTACAGTGACGTCACACGGCCGGCGGCCAATAGAAGTGGAGGGGCGGAGATGAGCGGGACGTAAACATCCCGCCCACCTTCTTCCTTCCGCATAGCCGGTGGAGGCAGGTAAGGAGATGTGCTTCGCTCCTGCGGCTTCACACACAGTGATGTGTGCTGCCGCAGGAACGAGGAACAACATCGTATCTCCTATTGGTGCGACATTATGGAAATGACCGACGCTACACAGATCACCGATTTACGATGCTTTTGTGATCGTTTATCGGCACATCTAGGTTTTACACGTTGCGACGTCGTTACCGGCGCCGGATGTGCGTCACTTTCGATTTGACCCCGACGATATCGCAGTAGCGATGTCGTAACGTGCAAAGTACCCCTTAGACTTTAAGGCTACGTTCCCACAATGAGCTTTTGATGAGTTCTTGATGTTGTAGAATTTCTGCACCTATTATGTAAATGACATTTTTTCATTGTGTTTTTGGGTGCTTTTTTTTAACTTGCGTTTTTATCGCATTATTGACTCTGCAGTCTTTTGTCTCTGTTTCGTATGTGATGCTTTAAATAAGGCTGTTTTGATTTTGATACTCCCCGGTATTTTGTTTTGACAAAATTTTATTGATATACCTAGGTACGGATAACATGTCTTTTTGATACCTTTCTACAGTAGAAACACACAAAAACAAGTTAATTTTTTAACCTGCGGATTTTCTACATCTAATTCATGTCTATGTAGAAAATCTGCACAAAATGTTGTATAATCACAAGAGAAACTGACAAGCTGTGGACTCAAAACACACACCGCGGTCAGGTAACACTGAGTAAAAAAGAAGCGCAGTGGACAGGAGATTTCTATAATCCCAACCTTTGCTGGAACTGTAAGATGCTGCATTTTAAAACTCACCAAATACTAATTATGAGACTGTAGCCTAATGGCCAAGTCAAATCCACAAAATGGATGAGGTTAAGGGGTACTTTACACGCCGCAACATCGCTAGCGAATGCACCCTCCCCCGTCGCACGGCCGATATGTGGTGATCGCTGCGGTAGAGAACATTATCGCTACCGCAGCGTCACAATCACATACCTGCTCTGCGACGTCGCTGTGACCACCGAACCGCCATCTTTCTAAGGGGGCAGTTCGTTCAGCGTCACAGCGATGTCACAGCAGCGTCACTGAACTGCCGCCCAATAGAAAAGGAGGGGAGGAGATGAGTGGCCGGAACATCCCGCCCACCTCCTTGCTTCCTTCTTTTCCGGTGGACGCAGGTAAGGAGATGTTTGTCGTTCCAGCGGCATCACACATGATGTGTTCTGCCGCAGGAACGATGAACAACATCGTACCTGTAGCAGCACCGATATTATGGAAATGAACGACGTGTCAACGAGCAACGATTTTCCACAATTTTGCGCTCGTTGATCGTCACTCATTTGTGTTACACGCTGCGATGTCGCTACCGTCGCTGGATGTGTGTCACTAACGACGTGACCCCGACGATATATCGGCAGCGATGTCATAGCGTGTAAAGTACCCCTAAGACTTTCTCTGTGTCTCTGAAGGATAGTGCCAGTTCCAGGCCATGTGAGTGCCTCTCTCCTTCGCCAGGGAGACTCTATATGCGGAACTGAATTTGAGCAGGGTGTACGGCACTTACTTGCATCCTCCCATGGTGTTTGTGACACCTGCTGCCGGTCCTTGAAGTAGTAAGACATGCAACACTAGAGTTCACTTAGTCAACCAGCTTTGTTTACTTTTATTCTTCACACCATTATGACAGACATGGCCTTCCTTTCTCACTCTGTGAAGTATTAAGGCTGCTTTACATGGTACGTCCTTTTTGCGTCACGGGCAAATCGCTGCCTGTGGCGCACAAAGTCGGTAACCCCCGTCACACATACTTACCTCTCGTGCGACCATGCTGTGGGCGGTGAACGTCCACTTCCTGGAGTGGGAGGGACAATCGGCGTCACAGCGACATCACACGGCTGACGGCCAATAGAAGCGGAGGGGCGGAGAGGACCAGGATGTAAACATCCCGCCCACCTCCTTCCTTCCACATAGAGCCGGCGGCGGCCGCGGGAGGCAGGTGAACTGCTCATCGTTCCCGTGGTGTCACACGGAGCGGCGTGTGCTACCACGGAAACGATGATCAACTAAATTAAACGATATTATGGAACCTAGCGAGCAGTACATGACTCACGATTTGTGAGCGATACTGTCTCGCTAGGAGGTGTCACACAGGCCGGCATCGCCAGCGATGCCGGATGTGCGTCACAAAAACCGTGACCCCGATGATCTATCGCACGATAGATTGTCTGGTGTAAAGCAGGCTTAACTCTTTGTGCTGTCCCTCGCTATCTTGGATCTCGTCCTCAATACTCCGGGGTCTGAGCCTCTTTCCGCTTAATATCACTCACCTTTGTCCGCTTCTGAACCCTGACGGCTGGGCAACTCTCTAAGATCACCGTGCTGAGTATAGACTCTGGACCTCCAGAGATTACCTCTGGTTCCCTGACTGGCCCTAGCACAGAAGCCACGTCTTCTCACTTTGAACCCATTTCTTCACTGCCTCCCTCTGGAGCTCTCCTTCCCAATCATTTGCCCTACCATCTCTCATGCCTCCCTCAACTACTTTAACCATATATTATCTAACACCTTTTCTAAACTTGCTATTTATAAAACATCGAACCGATATTTGTTACTGTTAATAAAAAGTTCTTCTACCTTGAGGCTTTTAGGCCAGAGTCCACACATTTGCCCATACATGGCAGAGCACATGCAGAAGTTGATACCTTGGATCCCCTGTTTCCATCTCTCCTTGTTTGTGAATTACAGTCCATTCTTTCGCAAAACACTGCCTGGGCACAAGTTCTGGGGGCACGGGATAAGGGGCAGAGTCCATGGGGTTAAAAGGAGTAATGTCCATGGGGCAAAGGGGCAGAGTTCATGGGTAAAAGACAGTGTGCAAAGTCCAGGACAGAGTTCATGGTGGAGGGCGTGCAGCTCTCTCGCCACTGACAATCCTGTTATCCAGCAGAGGAGTACGCAATAGAGATGAGCCACCACCCTAGTGTTCGAGTTCGGTTCGGTTCATCGAACGGCGGGTGTGTTCGTCGAACGTTTGACGAACGTTTGTCGAACATTTTCGAACACCATCGAACACCATTGAAAACAATGGCAGGCAAGCACAAACACATACAAACACATAGAAAACACCTTTTAAGGTGTCCAAAAGGTGACAAACAACTCAGAAGAAACAACAAACACATGGAAAAGTGACAAGTATATATACTTATGCTGAAAGAAAAGAGCTGGACAAGTAAAAGGAGGTTAAAAGGAGGAGGAGACAGATATAGGAGTATCTCCAAGTGAACATCGATGCCATTTCCAATCTGGAAAAAGGACAGACTAACGTTCATCAAGATGAACAAGTTATGGATCCGCAAGGACTTTTCTACCCCTGTGTCAACCTGGGGAGACTAAAGGCCTGTGGATTTTTGAATGTGCTTCATGAAAAGAACCATTTTAAGTTTGCAACTGTGGGACAATTGATACCACTTAAGTGGTATCTGTGCCCAAATTTTTGGAAAAAATTGAGACTCTTGTTGGAGTCCCCTTGCTGTGTTTTACATGATTTTAGAAGGGCATCACATGCCTAAGAGGTTGACTTTCAGCATCTGCAAGCTGTTGGCTACAGAAATGCTGCCTTTTTGCCTGGTGGACACAGAGGATTTTCAAGACCTTATGTCCATCGCAGTGCCCCAGTACCAGATGCCCAGTCACCACTACTTCTCCAAGAAAAGTGTGCCTGCACTACACCAGCATGTCGCACACAACATCACCGCTTCCATGAGAAACTGTGTGTGTGACAGGGTGCATTTCACCACAGATAATTTGACCAGTAAACATGGACAGGGGCGTTATATGTCGCTGACTGGGCACTGGTTAACTCTGGTGAGAGATGGAGAAGGGTCTGCTGTACAAGTCTTGCTGTCCCCACGAGTTGTGCGTCAATCCTCTGTATGTAGAAGTTCCTCCACTGCTTCTGCCTCCTCAACCTTGTCTTGGTCCTCTACCCCCGTCCAAAGCCTGTCTGGATAGCCACCCACATTGTAACTGCGTACAAGGAATCCCGCACACCTCCTTACTATGCTGGCAGTAGAGCTCACTGGCATCAGGCGGTTATTACTTTGAAATGTATGGGAAATGTGAGTCACACCACTGAGGAGTTGTGGTTGGCTCTGGAGACCGAGTTTCATCAATGGTTGTGTCCACTCAACCTGCAGTCAGGGAAGGCCGTGTGCGACAATGCTGCAAACCTGGGTGCGCCCCTTCGCCGGGGCAATGTGACACACGTGCCTTGTATTGCTCATGCGTTGAACCTGGTTGTTCTGCAATTTTTAACCCACTTTCCCGGCCTAGATGGGCTTCTGCAGAGGGCATGGTGTAACACCTACCTGGATCCACAGACTCAGACGGGCTGTGAAGGATAGGCTAGAGGGAAGCCACTCACCAAGCAGGACCCCTAGAACCCTGAAACCCTTTAACCCCTATACAGGGATTTGGAATTATACAGGACCCAAGGTGATCACTACCTGTGGAAGGCTGCAGTCCGAGAGAGTAGTAGTCAGGCAGGGTCAAAGCAGGAATTGTGGAACAGAGACAGAATCGGCAGGCAAGGACGTAATCAGAAAACAAGCAGAGGGCAAATCTGGATCGGGCAACGAAGTACATAAACAGCAGGCAGGAGACGTAGTCAGGAAACCATCGGTAGTCAGCACACAAATCAAAAAACAGAACAGGGTGGAACAGAAACCAGAAGTTCAGAACTATCTCTGGCAGTGGTCAGCAGACAGGAGAGGCATTAAAAAGGGTGTTGTGTCTTCCCATAGCTTGTAGCTGGATTATGGTACTGCAGATGGGAGACACCTGCCACCTACAGTCAGCCAGTGGTACTGCAGACCCCAAGGAAACCTAGCCCAGTAGATGAATGGAGCCTGCGCCCACCGGCGCCGCTGGCATCGACTCCGCTGGTGTCGCCTGGAGATAGGAGTAGAAGTCGCTGGAGCGGACTCCGGTGGTGACGTAACACACGGTTGCTATGTGCTCACTTCCGCCGTTCACACCCCGCAGCTCAACGACTTTCATCCCTCCAGAAGTCTTTCGGCCTGCGGATTCACCAGCTGAAATGCGATGTGCCAACACGCTGAAATTCGACTCTGCACCTGTGGCAGCAACGCCGAGCCCTGGTACAATACGTTATGACATATGGCCATGGCCAAAGAGATCCAGAGGTGGGGAAGATCACGCTGCTGGAGTGGTCTCAGATCAATGACCTATGCACCCTTCTGCACAGTTTCGAAATGGCGATGAAGATGTTTAGCGTTGACTATGCCATTATCAGCATGACAATTCCGGTCATCTACATGCTGGAGCACACTCTAAACAGTATTCAGAGTCAGGTGGTGGGACAAGAGGAAGAGGAGGAAGTACAGGAGGAGTCATATGTATGCGGAAGGGATAACAAGATCTCCAAGGTCCAGATGTTCAGCAGCACCAAGGTGGCAGGCATAAGACAGTGGGGGAGAGGGATTAACAAGGGCACATGGTAGCAGCCAAACTGTTGAGGAAGGTGCAGGAGCTCAGGAAGAAATGGAGGACGAACTGGCGATGGGCATGGAAGACTCAGCAGATGATGGACACCTTGATCACATTTCTGTTGTGCCAGGTTGGGGGGAGAGGGCAGAGGAAGGAAGCATGATTCTCACCTCACCTCCAACAACACAGCAAGGACTTATTCCTCCTGGATGTGCAAGACACATGAGCGCCTTCTTGCTGCACTACCTACAACATCACATGAGCGCCTTCTTGCTGCAGTACCTACAACATGACCCTCGGATTGTCAGAATTAGAAGTTATCAGAATTGTCCATGCAGAGTTGCAAATTTGGCCATATACCAAATGAGTGGAAAAAGGCCAGATGCTGGTGGAAAGGGGAACATGCGTGTTGGAAAGGGAAAAAAATGTTTGTGTCCGTGGGGTAGGTGGTAAAGCAACAGTAACATCTGCTGAAGAAACACCATCTTCCAGACAAAATAAGATGTCTACTTCTTTCCGTGGACAATCTCATATGATCCCTTTCTTACGGACACGACCATTGCTACCAAATGTAGATGAGGCACCAAAAGAGCAGGTGCTTGAATGGATCTCAGGTGCTTCATCAAGTGGCCTCTTCTCCACCTCAACTTCAACATCCCAAATACTCCAGTCCTCTGAGGTGTCACCCCAATTGCGCTTGCTTCCTACCAGCTCTTAAGTCTCCACCTGCCCTGCTGAGTATGGGGTAACAGAGATGGTTGAGTCTGCAGAGCTGTTCAGTCACACTATAGCCTGGGAATCAGAGGTCTGCTCCAAAACTGCAGTGAGTCCAGACAAGGAAATGATCTGCACTGATGCCCAGAATCCTTGTGAGTCGGATCCAGGCCCAGATGAAGAAGGTTCTGAGCATAATGTAGACCCTCATTCCCAAACTGTAACTCCTCTTGGTGGAGACAATGAGGAACATGCTGATGAGACTCAGATACCTGATTGGAATGACAACTTTACTATTCTGTCAGGGCAGGAAGAGGTTGGCTCTGAGGACGAGGGGAGTGAGAACACACAGGGTGATGATGAGGTTGAAGATCCCACTTACTGTCAACCCACAGTCAGCTAGTCGATGAGGTCAGCAGAGGAGGTGGAGGAGGATGCTACTGACGACGAGGTTAGGTTGCACCTTCCTGGACAGAGACGGAGTACTGGAAGCACGTCAACAACTGCATCCTCAGCCACAACTCTGCCTCTGAGCTGAAGTCGTAGTGGCTCTGCATGGGCTCTAAGCCTTGCCTAGCCTGGGCCTTTTTTGACATCGCAAAGGATCACCCATCTCATGTCATCTGTAAGGTTTGTCACCAATCTCTAAATAGAGGCCAAAAACTCACTAGTTTGAGAACTTCGTCCATGAACCGTCACATGAATATGAATCATAAGTCACTGTGGGAAGCTCACTGTGCTACAATGCGGCCTAGCGGGGCGGGCCAACCACCGTCTGCCCCATCAAGTGCATTGGCGTGCTCTTCATCCTCTGTGACTGTGGGGACAGCAGTCACACATGCTTTTGGATGCAGACCTTCCACCTCTTTACCCGCAACAGGCAGTGTGATTGGCAGGTCGTCAGTTGTTTTGGAAGTGGAAACAGCTGCTGTTGTTGGGCTCTCTCAGACATTGAGAGCACCACTTTTGAATGAAAGCAACATTATATCTCCGTCTGCACCTTCCTCACAGATTGCCTGGGCTAGCTGCAGTAAAAAATTGGCTACTGGATAGACAGTAAAAAATTGGATACTTGATAGACAGTGGTGTAGCTTACTTTACAGCTGGGCTACAACACTGACTACCAGACACTGCTACTATGCCCAAGGGATTGCCTGGGGTAGCTGCAGTAAAAAAATGGCTACTGGATAGACAGGCGGTGTAGCTTACTTTACAGCTGGGCTACAACACTGACTACCAGACACTGCTACTATGCCCAAGGGATTCCTGGGGTAGCTGTATTAAAAAAATTGGCTACTGGATAGACAGGCGGTGTAGCTTTCTACACAGCAGTGCTACATTACCTGCCCAAAAGGATTGCCTGAGCTAGATTTGGCCAGAGGCTGTGAAAAACACTTGCACAGCACTGTCACAGACCTGCCTGGCAAAAATTGCTAGGAACTGCTCAAACCTAGCCCTCAAAAGGGCTGAAATTACAACTAGTCCCTACTCGCTAAATCTATCGCTTTATTAAACTTTATAGCGCCCACAGCAGCAGTAGCGGTGACTGACACACTGCAGCACTGAGGTAATAGCGGTGATAGGGAAAATGTCCGGGTCTTATAGGGCAAGGACATGTGACATACACAGCCAATGACGCATGCCGTTGCTTGTGTGCAAAAAATGCACTGTACTGTGTGTGTGTGTGTGTGTGTGTGTGTGTGTGTGATTGGCTGACAGCCTGCACCGTTCCACTGTACATGCGGTTATTAAAAAGGAAAAAAGGAGATCACCATTATTTCAGTAGCACTGATTTAAACCCCGCCCCCCAGCACACTATACACTGAAGTTGGATATTGGGCTGATGCCACACGGGGATCTACTGCAATCCCCTCGCATGACACTGGGCTCACTCTGGCAGCACAGCAGAGCTGAGTGTCATGCGAGTGTCCCTGCAACTGAGGTCCGTTCGTGCGAGCAGACCTCAGCTGCGGGGGGAGGGCCAGTGCTGCAGAGGGGCGGGCCGGCATGGAGGAGGGGAGAGGGGGATTTCTCTTCCTCTGTCCTCCGTTGCCAGCTATTGCCATTCTTGCCCTACACTCATGGTATACCAGTGTACCGCGAGTGCAGTGCGATTTTTTTCTCGCCCCATTGACTTGAATGGGTGCGAGAGAAACAATGATCGCATTACACTTACTGTGAAAAGCCAGTTACGCTTTTTGTGATCGAACCGTTATCAAACATAACCTCGAACTGTCGAACTTGAAGCTAATTGTTCGCGTTAGTTGAATGACTCGAACATCACGTAAATCAGGTCGAATTTGAGATTGGCGAACAGTTTGATTCGAACATCGCTTATCTCTAGTACGCAACAGGCACAAAACAACTTGGGAGGGAGGAACAAAGACAAAAGTCCAGTCATTCCTGGACAAATTAAAACTTCAAGTCGGCTGAATTTCCTGATCCATCTCCCCACAAAACGCAGAACAGTCCTGTGGACCTAGGTGTATCCAGCATGACTGAGACTTTAGAAGCCAACCCCTGACTTCAGCCATCTCAACATTTCCGGTGGTTAACTTCACACCACTGCCGGGGAACTTGCTACCTCCATAACGCCGAGACTCCAGCACTGCACTGGGGAGGTTAGTTTCTGTCTCCCCACTATGATGGTGGGTCCGCAGGGTCAGTGATGATAGGGAGCTGCTTTTCATTTGGGGACTCTCAGGTTGTAGAAATTTATGAAAGGCTCCCTCAGCCATAACTTGCATGACTGCGACCACATACCAGCCCACAAGCAATGGTCTATTACGCAAACAGCCAATTATATCACTCAACATTTGAGATAGCATATGCAAAATTTATGAAAATAGGTGATTCCATCTGCATGAATAGTTGTCTAGCACCTGCTTAACAAAAAGAAAAGGGCAGCCTCCACATATGTTATTTTTGGTTTAGCTAGCCTCTCATTTCTGATATTTGTTGAGTCTTATTCTAAAAAATATTTTATCTGAAACCTAATGAGTCATTGGATGAGTGGACCTGTGGAAGTTTGTTTCACTGGTTACGGATTGACTTTAGTTAAAAGTTACGTTCAGGACCCAGACTTGACCTGAACTTGACACCGGACCCCAAACCCCGAACCCCATATAAGTCAACGGAGACCCAAACTTCTGTGCTGTAGAACTGCTGCAAAATGGTACTAGTAAGGGCTAGAGGGATTCAAAATGAACAAGGTCCCACAGGTCACTCCTGGTCAGTGGTAGATATGGAATTTCTCAAAGCATAAGAAATTCAAGGCCTTCCACTGACTGGCAATGACCTATGAAGCCTCCTTCTCAGAATGAAGCTCTATAGAAATCATTTGGCTTGTGGGACATTACTCCATTGGATTACATCAGAACTTCCAGTTTTTCTTTTTAATTAATAAATTGGTGAATGAGGGAGTATTGGGGAGTCTTTATGCACCAAATGGATTACGCTGGAACTTGGGTTTTTTTTTTATTGAAAAAAATTGATGAACAAACGAGTGTAGGAGAGTTTTTATTCAAATAAACAATTTTTTTCTTGTGTGTGTTTTTTTAACTTACTAGGTTAGTAATGGGGGTGTCTAATAGATGCCTAGCATTACTAATTAATGGGCTTGAGGTCAGTTATCAATTCACAGCTGACATCAACCCCAATAATACTACCCCGATTGTCATCGCACCAGAACAATTGGGAATAGCCGGGCAAAGTGTCGGAATTAGTGCATCTAATGGATGTGCCATTTCTGGGGCTGCTAATTTAAAAAAAAAAAAGTGGGATCCTCTCTATTTTTGATAACTAGCTAAGGTAAAGCTGACAGCTGAGGATTGCCGCCCGCAGTTGTCTGCTTTATATGTGCTGGTTATCAAAAATAGGCAGAGCCTTTCAAAAACTTTACTAGCATAAATACAGTACCCGAACTCCGAACTTAGCCTTTTTTTAAAAGTACGTGTTCAAGTTCAAGGCTTGGACAGCTGTGTCCGGTACAAACCCTGAACTTTAATGTTTGGGTGTGCTCATCCCTACTGATGACCAAAAAAAATCAAAGATTGTGGTTTGGAAATTCAAATGAAGATAGAGTACAAGTTTCTAATTTGCAAGGTTTTGCAGTAAATGCCTTGCAATAAAAAAGAGCAAATACTAACAGCTACAAGTGTAATATTATTTTGAAAGCTGTGTATAATGTACTGGTGAGAATAGAAAGTAATCAATTAAATAATGCATATAACACAGCAGTGTTTCACCATTCTTCTTTGAATGAGATAATTAGAGGTAAAAGATAGATGTCAAATAGCAAGCATTTAATAAAATCATGTTTATACAAACCAAGAAAGTACGAAGACAGTTGAATCTCTGGAATGTTACTACATACGTAGCATTGGTAATTTCATGAGAAGTGTTTCTTTGGTGTTGTAATTGTTCATTTTTTTAATAAATTTTCTTCCTAGAAAGTTGATGTTCTGAAAACAATTTAAAGGGGCTTTTCCATTGGTGTAACTAGAGTACGAGGGGCCCGTTTCAAGATTTGTACCTGACCATCCTACTCCCCTTGCATGTTGTTCAGATGTATGGGATCTTGTTGCATTCTAAATCCTACAAAGACATGCTTATTGCTCCCTCCCACCCAATATATAATAATGTCCCCCATCCTGGGCCTTTTCCTGGTGTATATAACCCACATGCAAGGCCGCTTACAGGTATATATGTTCCCCATCCTGGACCACTTTCAAGTGAATATATGTACACAATCCTGGGCCCCTTCTTGGTGTGTGTATATTATATGCCCCTTATCCTGAGCCCCTTCCTGGTAATAATGTTCCTCATTCTGTCACTGTTTTCTGATGTTTAAAGAAAATAGATATCCTTCTCACCTTCTCTCACTCCCAGGATAAGCGGCATCCTCTTCTCTAGCCAGCAGTTGACATCGGCATGCCTGTTATGGGTGGCTCATAACTTCACTGCTATGTGTCTGTGACTGGCACACCGATGTCGGCTGCTGGCCTCAGATTAGACAGTGGCGTGTATTGTCGCAATGCATTTAAGATGAATGTGCATCCTTGGACAATGAAATAGGTGCTGGCTTTAGCAGCCCCCTTCCAAACTGGCCCAGTTGCTGTTGCACTCTGCAACCGCGATCTCTACACCCCTGGGCTTTTCCATCACTGTAAATTATGATATATCCCATCATGTTACTTACTGATTGATGGATGTCTGCGAACCAGGATCTCTCAATCACTAAATAAGGGGGCCGCAACAGTAGGAAAGCCAAGTCGCCCTTTCAAATCAATTCCCTAGAATAAAAGCACTACAGCTCAACCAACCAATTAATAAGTGATTCCTAGAAAAGTCATTTTAGAACTATGTCAATACTTTTAGTTGTGTGATAAAGGTAAAGGAAAACACAGTAAAATATACATATATAGAAAAGTTAAAAAGTAAGTAAAAACTTATTTTCTTGTTCTGTAAGCAAGTCAAAATTTGAGTGTGGAACTTTGACCCCCAACAGCTGGGATAGCTGTCTTAGGCCATGCTATCACGGTTTAGGCGGCTGCAGGTCACATTAGGGCATCCCTTCATGGAAACAGATGTTCCCCTGCAAAATAAATTAAATAGTTGTTTGATAGACAAGTTTAAAAGCACAGCAGCACGTGGCTGCATTGTGGCCACGACAGTAATGCCCTGTCTGGCGTTACCCTTATGGTACAAAGCTCAGAACTCAAACAAGCAGACTTGTGAGAAAAGTAGTGTCCAGAAAATCAGTTATTAGTAGCAAATTTGATTTGAAATAGTAAGTATATAATTGTACAAAGAAAAAAATGTTTTTCCTGTATTCCACATAACATGGATAGATAGGGCATCAAGGTAAGGGTACCTTCACACTTAGCGATGCAGCAGCGATCCGACCAGCGATCTGACCTGGTCAGGATCGCTGCTGCATCGCTACATGGTCGCTGGTGAGCTGTCAAACAGGCAGATCTCACCAGCGACCAGTGAACAGCCCCCAGCCAGCAGCGACGTGCAAGCGACGCTGCGCTTGCACGGAGCCGCCGTCTGGAAGCTGCGGAGACTGGTAACTAAGGTAAACATCGGGTTGTTTACATTAGTTACCAGCGCACAGCTGTGTGTGCAGGGAGCAGGGAGCCGCGCACACTGAGCGCTGGCTCCTTGCTCTCCTAGCTACAGTACACATCGGGTTAATTAACCCGATGTGTAATGCAGCTACATGTGCAGAGAGCAGGGAGCCGCGCACACTGCTTAGCGCTGGCTCCTTGCTCTCCTAGCTGCTGTACACATCGGGTTAATTAACCCGATGTGTACAGCAGCTACATGTGCAGAGAGCCGGAGCCGGCAGCACAGGCAGCGTGAGAGCTGCAGAGGCTGGTAACTAAGGTAAATATCGGGTAACCACCTTGGTTACCCGATGTTTATCTTGGATACAGCTTACCTCAGCTGTCAGACGCCGGCTCCTGCTCCCTGCTCGCTTCATTTGTCGCTCTCTTGCTGTCACACACAGCGATCTGTGTGTCACAGCGGGAGAGCGGCTTTGAAGAAAACGAACCAGGGCTGTGTGTAACGAGCAGCGATCTCGCAGCAGGGGCCAGATCGCTGCTCAGTGTCACACACAGCGAGATCGCTAATGAGGTCACTGCTGCGTCACAAAAAGCGTGACTCAGCAGCGATCTCGGCAGTGAGCTCGCTGTGTGTGAAGCACCCCTAACTCAGAGTTAAGCAATTTAACTTTGCACTGGGGTCTTGGGTTCAAATATCACCATCTGTAATAGATTTGTATGTGCTCTCCATGTTTGCGTGGATTTTCTCCCACACTTCAAACATATATTCATAGGGAATTTGGATTGTTAGCCCCAATGGTTATAGTAATGATGATTTCTGGAAAGTGCTGTGGAATATGATGGCAATGTGTAAGTAAGACAGACAGATTGTTACAGTGGCATGTAAATGTTTGAGCACCCCTGGTCAAAACTACTGTAATTGTGAACAGTTAAGCCAGCTGAATATCAAATAATCTCTAAAAGGCATAATGTTAAAGATCACACAATTTTTTATATTTTAGGCAAAACAAAATATTATTGTCTTCTTTTACATTTTAAAACTTACAAAAAGGAAAATTGGCCAATGCAAAAGTTTAGGCACCTTTGGAGATTTGTGTGCTCAAACAACTTTGACCAAGGTTTCATACCTTAATTAGCCTGTTAGGGTTATGGCTTGTTCATGATCATCGATAGCAAAAAATAGCAGCCATGAGTTCTTCTAAGCAGCTGCCTAGCACTCTGAAAATGAATATGGTGGAGGCTCACAAAGCAGGAGAAGGCTATAAGCAGATACCAGAGCCTTCTCAAGTTGCCGTTTCCTCCGTTTGAAATGAAATTAAGAAATGACAGGTACCAGGAAAAGTAGAGGTCAAGAGAAGGTCTGGAAGACTGAGCTAAATTTCTGGGAAAGCTGCTCATAGGATTAATATAGAGGCAAATCAGAACCCCTAGAGGCAAATTAGAACCCCCGCATGATTGCATAAGACCTTCAGGAATATTTAGCAGGTTCTGGAGCTGTGGTACATTGTTCTACTGCTTAGAGATACCTGCACAAATAAGGCCTTCATGAAAAAGTCATCAGAAGAAAACCTTTTTTGAGTCCTCACCTTAAAATTCAGCATCAGAAGTATGCAAAAGAACATCTAAACAAGCCTGATGCAGTTTAGAAATGTCCTGTGGATCAATGAGGTTAAAGAAGAACCCTTTCGCCACAATGATTATAGGTATGTGTGGAGAAAAAATGGGTACAGAATTTCAGGAAAAGAACATATCTCCAATCATGCTTTGGGGTTGTGTTGCAGCCAATGGCACTCATGTAGAGGGAAGAATGGATTCAATGAAATTTCAACAAAGTATTGATGCAAACATAACATCATCTGTAAAAAAGTTTAAGTTGAAAAGAGGATGGCTTCTTCAAAAAGATAGATAGATAGAAAATAGATAGATAATAGACAGATAGGTAGACACATAGATGATGGATAGATAGATAGATAATGGATAGATAGATAGATGATAGATAATGGATAGATAGATAGATAGATAGAGGGATAGATAGATGCTAGACAGATAGATAGACAGATAGAGGGATAGATAGATAGATCATAGATGATAGATAGATAGAGATAGATAGATAGATAGATAGATAGATAGATAGATAGATAGATAGATATAACGCCTGCCTGGATTCACAGACTCAGATGGGCTGTAATGGACAGGCTAGAGGGAAGCCACTCGCCAAGCAGGACCCCCAGAACCCTGAAACCCTTTAACCCCTATACAGGGATTTGGAATCACACAGGGCCCTGGAGATCACTACCTGTGGAAGGCTGCAGTCTGAGAGAGTAGTCGTCAGGCAGGGTCAAACCAGGAATTGTGGAGCAGGGACAGAATTGGCAGGCAAAACGTAATCAGAAACAAGCAGAGGTCAAAACCGGATCGGGCAGCGAGGTACAAAAACAGCAGGCAGGAGGGTAGTCAGGAAAGAAGCGGTAATCAGCACACGAAACACAGGACGAAACAGGAGCCAGAATTCTCAGAACTATCTCTGGCAGAAGTCAGCAGACAGGAGGGGAATTAAAAAGGGTGTGGTGTCTTCCCATAGGCTGTAGCTAAATGATGGTACCTCAGCTGGGAGACACCCGCCACCTACAGTCAGCCAGTGGCACTGCAGATCCCCAGGAAACCCAGACCAGTGGATGAACGGAGCCTGCGCCCACCGGCGTCACTGGCATCGACTCCTCTCCCACCACCAGCACCATCCACGGCAGGAACACGGCGTCGACTGGCGATCGAAGCAGAAGTCGATGGAGCAGACTCCGATGGTGATGAAACAATAGATCATAGAGGATAGGTAGCTGATAGATAGATAGATAGATAGATAGATATGTGGCTCCCTGGCCTAGCCAGGTCGTCACAGATAACACACAAACACCCCCCACCCCCATTAGACAGGGACACCAGCCAAACAAAAACCCTTGTTGCCTCCCTCCAGTGTCTGATGTTTACAACAGGTGGGGCGGAGTTGGCCCCACCCACCGAGTAGTTCACAGGCCTGGAGGCGGGAAAAGTGACAGTTAGTAGTTGGAGGTTGAGGTGAGAGGAGTGAGCAATTGGGTATCTGGGTTTGTGGCCCAGGCACTGACAGCAAGGTTGGCAGACGGTGGTGGCCATCTGCAGGAGTAGTGAAGCAACGCGGAACCGTAGGACCGGGGTTGGTTGTTGGCCCACCGGTACCAACCGGGGAGCGAAGTGAAGCCAGCACACACAGACAGGGCCATCGGACCCCGACCAGGCTTGGAGCCGCCGACAATAGTCAAATCCGAATGTGACCGGAACCCCAGGGGTTTCCTAACAGCAAAAGTCCCAATTGAAGTCAACCGCCCACACCGTGAGGGTATACAGCTACCGCCTAAGGCTAGAGACCCAAGGGCCAGCGCCTGCGGGCAAACGGGCTCCTCCGGTACCCATACACCGGGGAGCGGTCTACCGTTGGGAATCCATAGTAGTCAGAAGGAGAACATGAAGGTGCAGGGAAAGGCAGCCGCCATCACCTGTCCAGGGAGAGACACTGCAGCCAGCTGCGGGACCCATCCATCCAGCCGTTTGGTTTACCGAGGACTTTGTACCTTTCTTGCTGAGTGAGTACACCCGTGACATCCGGCACCACGCCGCGCTGTCTCTGCAACCCTGCACCTCACCAACCCTGCCTCCCCGTCACATCATCGGGCTCCGGGACCACCGACCCCTACCCACGGAGGGGGAAAACAACATCCTAGCTGCTCCTTACCATCGCTCCCGGGATCCCCGTCATCAGCAGCGGTGGTGCCTATCTTCACCACGACACGTGGGGGCGGTCACGGACTAAATTCTCCAAACTAACCACCCCTTTCACTCACGGGCGAGGAGCGCCGCTCGAGTCCCCGGATCCGGCCCACCGCTCGAGCCACCGAGCAGCAGCAGCGCCGGACCCGAGCGTTAGCCCGCCCGCGACATATATATATATATATATATATATATATATAGATAGATTGATAGATTGATAGATAGATGATAGACAGATATATAGATAGATACAGTGCCTACAAGTAGTATTCAACCCCCTGCAGATTTAGCAGGTTTACACATTCGGAATTAACTTGGCATTGTGACATTTGGACTGTAGATCAGCCTGGAAGTGTGAAATGCACTGCAGCAAAAAAGAATGTTATTTCTTTTTTTATTTTTTTTTTAAATTGTGAAAAGTTTATTCAGAGGGTCATTTATTATTCAACCCCTCAAACCACAAGAATTCTGTTTGGTTCCCCTAAAGTATTAAGAAGTATTTCAGGCACAAAGAACAATGAGCTTCACATGTTTGGATTAATTATCTCTTTTTCCAGCCTTTTCTGACTAATTAAGACCCTCCCCAAACTTGTGAACAGCACTCAGACTTGGTCAACATGGGAAAGACAAAGGAGCATTCCAAGGTCATCAGAGACAAGATCATGGAGGGTCACAAAGCTGGCAAGGGGTACAAAACCCTTTCCAAGGAGTTGGGCCTACCTGTCTCCACTGTTGGGAGCATCATCCGGAAGTGGAAGGCTTATGGAACTACTGTTAGCCTTCCACGGCCTGGACAGCCTTTGAAAGTTTCCACCCGTGCCGAGGCCAGGCTTGTACGAAGAGTCAAGGCTAACCCAAGGACAACAAGGAAGGAGCTCTGGGAAGATCTCATGGCAGTGGGGACATTGGTTTCAGTCAATACCATAAGTAACGTACTCCACCGCAATGGTCTCCGTTCCAGACGAGCCCGTAAGGTACCTTTTACTTTCAAAGCGTCATGTCAAGGCTCGTCTACAGTTTGCTCATGATCACTTGGAGGACTCTGAGACAGACTGGTTCAAGGTTCTCTGGTCTGATGAGACCAAGATCGAGATCTTTGGTGCCAACCACACACGGGACGTTTGGAGACTGGATGGCACTGCATACGACCCCAAGAATATTATCCCTACAGTCAAGCATGGTGGTGGCAGCATCATGCTGTAGGGCTGTTTCTCAGCCAAGGGGTCTGGCCATCTGGTCCGCATCCATGGGAAGATGGATAGCATGACCTACCTGGAGATTTGGCCAAGAACCTCCGCTCCTCTATCAAGGATCTTAAGATGGGTCGTCATTTCATCTTCCAACAAGACAACGACCCAAAGCACACAGACAAGAAAACCAAGGCCTGGTTCAAGAGGGAAAAAATCAAGGTGTTGCAGTGGCCTAGTTAGTCTCCTGACCTTAACCCAATTGAAAACTTGTGGAAGGAGCTCAAGATTAAAGTCCACATGAGACACCCAAAGAACCTAGATAACTTGGAGAAGATCTGCATGGAGGAGTGGGCCAAGATAACTCCAGAGACCTGTGCCGGCCTGATCAGGTCTTATAAAAGACGATTATTAGCTGTAATTGCAAACAAGGGTTATTCCACAAAATATTAAACCTAGGGGTTGAATAATAATTGACCCACACTTTTATGTTTAAAATTTATTAAAATTTAACTGAGCAACATAACTTGTTGGTTTGTAAGATTTATGCATCTGTTAATAAATCCTGCTCTTGTTTGAAGTTTGCAGGCTCTAACTTATTTGCATCTTATCAAACCTGCTAAATCTGCAGGGGGTTGAATACTACTTGTAGGCACTGTAGGTAGATAGATAGGTGGATAGGTAGGTAGATAGATAGAATTAAAGAAACAAACAACTATGGATCTGATGCAAAAAAATCTGTTTTATTCATTATATGTTGACATAGTCTTCCTAGAATACACAAGGAACATTCCCTCCTGTAAACATCAGGGACTGCTTGTTTCATGCTTTAGATGTCTGCTCTGCTTTCTAGCTTCATCACCAGAACTGGGGTGCAGGACGCTTGATATGTAATCTGGAGTGCATTCAAGGCCCTTTGTTCTGGCAATCAGGAAGAGAAGCATGGCAGCTGGAGTACAGTAGAAAAATAACAGGAGGTGCTTTCAGTATCTAATTAGGACTTTTTACAAATTGTTCTTAGGGACAAAAAATACGTTACTTCCACCTATTAATAGATTTATTAAAATGTCACTTATAATTTTAAACAGCAATAAAACAGCCTGATACTCTCTACACATTGGTTAAATTAGCGGCCTACATAATCTGTTTCCTGAATCTGTACTGGCAAAGATTCTAATATTATTTGTGACAATCAGCCAGCCGGCTAATATATACTATTATAAAAGAGCTGCGGGAACTGACATTAGCTCATTTCATTCAACTCACATTTCCTCCCTCTCCTAACCTTCCGAAATCCTATATTACCATTTCTGTGTGTGGTTCTACCATTACGCCCCAGCAGCACGCTTGCTGTCTTGGGGTTATATTTGACTCCGATCTTTCCTTCACTCCCCACATTCGTTCACTTGCTCATTCTTGTCACTTCCACCTCAAAAACATCTCAAGAATTTGACCTTTTCTTACCGTTGACTCTGCAAAAACTCTTACTGTCGCTCTTATTCATTCTTGCCTGGATTATTGTAACTCTTTACTAATTGGTCTCCCTGTTACTAAACTCTCCCCTCTCCAATCCATTCTGAATTCCGCAGCCAGGATCATTTTCCTCTGCAACCGCTTCACTGATGCCTCTGCTCTTTGCCAGTCATTGCACTGGTTGCCTATCCGTTACAGAATCCTATATAAACTTATCACTCTCACTCACAAAGCTCTCCACAGTTCTGCACCACCCTACATCTCCTCCCTCATCTCTGTCTATCACCCCACCCATGCCCTCCACTCTGCTAATGACTTAAGACTGACATCCTCAACAATTCGAACCTCCCACTCCCGTCTTCAAGATTTCTCACAAGCTGCGCCTATGCTCTGGAACACACTACCAAGAGAAATCTGATTAATTCCCAACATCCACACCTTTAAGCGGGCCCTAAAAACGCATTTCTTTAGACTAGCCTATCAACTCTCTGCCCTGAGCTAATCTAGTCCTTTTCTGCCCTTCAAAAAATGTACTTCCAGTTCTCGTCCCCTGTACCTGTATAAATTATCACCGACGGGTTCATGCAGCTGCTTTTGAATACCCTATTAAATCGATGGCTGGACCATATATGACAAGCTTTTCTCCCCCCCATTCACCTTTTGTGTCTCCCCTATTTCCTCATAGACTGTAAGCTTACGAGCAGGGCCCTCACTCCTCCTGGTATCTTAATTTTGTTATTTTGTATTGTCTCATATTGTCTGTACATGTCCCCTCTTAATTGTAAAGCGCTGTGGAATATGTTGGCGCTATAGAAATAAAACTTATTATTATTATTATTATTCTTATTATTAGCTTATCCGTAGTTCACCAAGTAAATATAGTTTTGTAAGTTGGTATATACTGAATAGGAAATAGTTTACAGATATAAAGCTAATACTTTATTAATAATAATAATAATAATAATCTTTATTTCTATAGTGCGAACACATTCCGCAGCACTTTAAAATTCAGGAGGATCATATACAAACAAGTAACAGTTATAGAAAATACAATATTTAAAGGGAAAAAAGACAACCCTGCTCCTAAGAGCTTACAATCTACAATGAGATGGGGGGGCAAAGTACAAGTGCTTATTTACAATGACAATCCAGCCATCTCAAGAAAATGGGGGATAGATAATGGCTTCCTGGACCAGTTGGCCAGAGCCTTGAGTTGCATTTGGGTGCCATGGAGTTTGACGTGGGGTTATTTTCTGAGAAGTTGTAGAGGGATTAGGTGAAATTAGTTTGGCTAGGGATTGTGATAGGCCGCCCTAAAAAGATGCGTTTCTAGGGTGCATCTGAAGCTGAGTAAGTTGTGATTCGTCCTAACTTCTTGGGGTAGAGCGTTCCAGAGGTTTGGTGCAGCTCGGAAGAAGTCTTGGATTCGGGAGTGGGAGGTTCGAATTAGTTTGGATGTTAGTCGCAAGTCAGTTGCAGAGCGTAGAGAACGGGTGGGATAATAGACAGAGAGGAGGGTTGAGATGTAGGGGGTGCCGCATTGTGGAGAGTTTTGTGGGTGAGAAATGACACAAAGAAAATGTAAAACATAAAAAACACAAAACTGAAAAATGGGCTGTATCCGGAAAGATAGGTTTTTATCAAGTACGAATATATCCTATGTATAATAAATATGGTCCCAAGGTAAAACCCCTTAAGGAAAAATGTAGATAAAGATGCAAAAGATATAGTCATAAGCGGGCTTTACACGCTATGATATCGTTAATGAATTATCGTCGGGGTCACGGTGTTTGTGACGCACATCCGGCTTCAGTAACAATATCGTAGTGTGTGACACTTATGTGCGACCTTAAACGATCGCAAAAGCAGCCAAAATCGTTTGCCGCGGAGAGGTCGTCCTGAAACAAAAAATTGTTTTCTGTTTATTAACGATGTTGTACCTCGTTCCTGCGGCAGCACACATCACTGTGTGTGACATCGCAGGAGCGACAAACATCTCCTTACCTGCCTCCACCGGCAATGCGGAAGGAAGGAGATGGGCGGGATGTTACGTCCCGCTCATCTCTGCCCCTCCGCTTCTATTGGACGCCTGCCGTGGGACGTCGCTGTGACGCCGCATGAACCGCCCCCCTTAGAAAGGAGGCGGTTCGCCGGCCAGAGCAACGTCGCAGAGCAGGTATGTGCGTGTGATGCGGCTGTAGCGATAATGTTCACTATGGCAGCGGTCACACAATATCGCACGTATGGTGGGGGCGGGTGCTATCGCGCTCGACATCGCTAGCCGATGCTAGCGATGTCGCAGCGTGTAAAGCCCGCTTTAGTATGGCAGAGAGTAATATCAAAGACAATAGTGAGACTTAAGGCCGCTTTACACACTGCGATATCAGTACCGATATCGCCATCGTGCGTACCCGCCCCCATCGGTTGTGCGACATGGGCAAATCTCTGCCCCTGTCCAACAACATCGCCCGGACCCGCCACACTACTTACCTTCCCTGCGACGTCGCTGTGACCGGCGAACTGCCTCCTTTCTAAGGGGGGCGGTTCGTTCAGCGTCACAGCGAAGTCACTGAACAGCCACCCAATAGAAGTGGAGGGGCAGAGATGAGCGGGACGAACATCCCGCCCACCTACTTCCTTCCGCATTGTGGCCGGGACGCAGGTAAGGAGAGGTTCCTCATTCCTGCGGTGTCACACGGAGCGATGTGTGCTGCCGCAGGAACGAGGAACAACTTCGTTACTGCTACAGTAACGATATTTGAGAATGGACCCCCATGTCACCGATGAGCGATTATGCACATTTTTGCGACAATGCAAAATCGCTCATAGGTGTCACACGCAACGGCATCGCTACAGCGGCCGGATGTGCGTCACAAAATCCGTGACCCCAACGAGATCGCTGTAGCGATCTCATAGAGTGTAAAGCCCGCTTTAGTATATAAAGTGTAGATAGATAGATAGATAGACACATAGATAGACATAGATGGATAGATAGATGGATCCAAGGTTAGTCGCTGATCTTATATGCAGGTTTTTAGGAGCCCAGACAGATGTTGTATAGAGTAGGACCCAGCAAGGGAGGGTGCCGTGACGTGGCTGAAGGGCTGGTATTACAATGGCCATTCTAATACGCCAAATACCTCTAAATGTTCTTATATTAGCTTTTTATTAATCTGCCTTTACAGTGTGTGACTGCTTTTCTCTTACATATATTATACATTAGCCTGGATTCACATGAACGTATAGCATCCGATGTGAGTGCATTGGATGCAATATGCTAATGACCCTCAGCTCCCGCTCTGCTGCCAGCGTGAGCCGAGTGTCATGCGACTGGGACCCGATCCTGCAGCTGTGGAGGAGAGGGCGAGATTAATCTCTCCATCTCCTCCATTGTCAGCTGATGTGATTATCGCACTGCACTCAGATATCATCTGAGTGCAGTCCGATGTTTCACTCGAACCCACAGACTTATATGGGTGCGATGACATGGCTCTTGCAGACAATCGCAGAATACTGCAATATGACCAACTGCTCTGCCTCATTGACTAATTGATTTTCTTGCATTGCAGTCGTCCAATTCATGTGCTCATGTGAGCGTACCCTTATGAACAGATGCGCACTTGTTCACACTACTGGAAGGGCTGCCTGTCTTCTTTTTTTTTGTTACATATATATAGAATGGAGTGATGTCCTTTAGACAGGACTTGCACCCCATCCCCCACCTTATCCAATAGCCTCATGTGTTTTTAACCTCCATGGTTACTCGCTTATCTTTTTAGGAGCCCAGACAGATGCAGTATAGAGTAGGACCCAGCAAGGGAGATTGTTGTGACGTGGCACTGGGCTGGTATTACAATAGCCATCCTAATATGCCAAACACTTCTAAATATTTTTATATTAGTTTTTTATTAGTTTGCCTTTACAGTGTGCAACTGTTTTTCTCTTAGTTATATTATACATTATGAATAGATACATTATGAATAGATATACACCTGTTCACACTAGTGGGAGCACTGTCAGTCTTCTCTTTTTTTTTTGCTATATATAGGAAGGAATTATATCCTTTTGATAGGCCTTGCACCCAATCCCCAACCTTACCCAATAGCCTCATGTCTTTTTAACTTCCATGGTTGCTTGCTGATCTTATGTAGGTTTTTAGGAGCCCAGACAGGTCAAGTATAGTGTAGGACCCAGCTAGACAGATTGCCTCGACGTGTCTGCTGGGCAAATATTGCAATGGCCATTCTAATATGCCAAATAACTTATATTATGCATTATGAACAGATACGCACGTGTTCACACTAGTGGGAGTGCTGCCAGTCTTCTCTTTTTTTTGTTAAATATAGAGAGATAGATAGGTAGATAGTGGTTGGCAGCCTAATGTATGCAAATGGGACTCCTGCTCGACATCGACTGCTCGTAATATGCCCTAGTTGACCCTGGAGGACAAATATATCCATATAGGCATATTAACCAAAAAGGGATATAAGGCAGAAAAGCAAGAAAATAATTCCCACAAGTAGACATTATAAAGGAATACCCCACATGTAAATGTACATGCAGTGCATGTGAAACAAGCATCGGAAAAAAAAGAGTGCATATCACTTTTCTGAAATCTGTACACTTTCATTGGATGCATTTCCCATATTAAAGGCTCATCGGGAGAGTATATCGAGGTCCCTTTGGGTACTAAGTAAATACTATAGCAAACCCTTAGTATATCCTTGCATTAAATTGCCGGGCGGTCTGCAGTACCGTATATTCCAGCTCCGAATTCTTTCCTTAATCTAGAATATGATTTGCAGTCTGCAACATATCTTTCTCATGTGAAGAGACCCTCAGAGTATGTTCACACGTCACAGCTTGTTTTTGCGCAACATATTTGGTTCATAAAACACACAGCATTTTACAGGACAGCAAAATCAATGAGATTCTGGGGGGTTTTCTGCATGTCTAATGAACACTGCTGCGTTTTTGCCAATAAGTACATTTTTTCAGTATTTTTGCACCATTTTTTCCACCCATTCAATCAAATAAGCAAAATGGCAAGTAAAAAAGCAGAAAAAAATTGTTCAAAAAAGAATAACAAAAAAAAGAGTATAGTAAATTGCAAAAATGCTATGTCTGAACATACCCGTTCAAGTTTAGGGGATAATTCATATTGAGTACAGATGTGAACTCCACCTATTACTTCTGCATTGTTTCCTTATTTAATGTATATAATACTAACATTAAGAGTTTTTAGTAGCAAGGATGAGCTGAGTTCATTCTACTAACTTCAGAAATGATCATTTCTTACTCTCATCCTCTCCACCCTTATCTACAGCTATTTTCATTATCATTCTAGTTTGTACACGTCAAACAGTAAAAGAAAAGGGAAAAAAAACACGTTGAAAGGTAAAAGTCAGTGGAAAATTTCTCACACATCCTTTTGAGAATTTTAGTTTTTCCTGCAGTGAATGAATAGAACTGTTACGTATTATATGTATCATTCTTTCCAGATGTGTTACCACTGGAGAAGAACTGATGATGATAGCACATGGAAAGAATTCATTGAATTAAGTGATACTGCTTGAGAATACTGTATATATAGTTAGGATTTTCTTTGTCATCCAATGCAGAAATCGTAAGGCAGACAAGGATATCACACGTAAAAGGTTTTATTAGCTCACATAGAGTTAACAACGCTGCGCATACACTGCTCCAGCTTAATACCACAGTTTCCTTAAATAGTTTTTTTTGGGACGTCGGTTTATTACTTAGTCTTAACATAGATCATTGGTATTTGATTGCTTAGGGTCAGAACCCCAAGACCCCACAGATCAGATTAAAGGGGCTTTGATACTGTGACCTCATCATTCTGATGATCTCATGGGGCCCCCCTTTGAAAGTATCCACATGTAATTTTTCTGTTGTAGCTGGTGTGTAGACTTCAGCCACATCACCCTGATTAAACTGCGTATACTCATTGGTATGTACGAGGGGCTGCTGATAAGTCTTTAGTTTTACCCAGAAAGAAACGAGATAGGATGTTGAAACTTTTCATTTATTCCACATATTCTCCACTGATGTCAACACACTTCTTACATCGGTATTCCATGTTCTGTAAGCCTAGTAAAAAGAAGGATTTCGGTTGTGCCTCAAACCAGGCATCCGTAGCAGCCATGGCATCAAAAACGGTGTGAAATGTGGTACTTTGAGGTGTTTCTTCAGGTTTGGAAACAGATAAAACTATTATTATTATTATTATTGTGAAAATACGGCACTCCCGACCTAATGGTGCTCCGATAGGGTCCAACCCTGTAATCAATTAAGATGAGAATCCAGCACTCAAGGTTTGTAGATAAAGTGAAAAAAGTTTTTGTTTTGCCAGGTGAGAAATTTTGTGTGACAATCAAACATAACGTTTCGGTCACGGATGACCTTCTTCAGATCAGTTCACACAAGCTGCCTGTATTTGCAAGACGCTCCTGTAACAACGTGCTGTTAAACAATCTGCCTCAAAGGTCCTCTGTAGAATGTGCTGTGTCAGAGGACCTTTGAGGCAAGTTTTCAGCGTCATACAAATAAATCCAAGTCTCATCCATAGCAACCAGTCGATTCAGAAAGTTCTTATCAGTCTGGAAATGCTAACAAATGGACCAGTAAGTTTTCACTCACATGCTTCTCTGATCTGTTGTCAAACATTTTGGGACCCACTTTCCAGATAGCTTCCTCATGCCCAAATATTCATGGATAATGACACATACACGTTCATGGGAAATCCCCATGATGTCTCCTATCACTTTAGCTGAAATTCTTCGATTCTCCAGTAGGAGGTTGTGCACAGCATTGACAACCTCCGGAACAACAACCACTCTCGGTCGTCCAGGATGTTCCTCATCATTGGTGCTGAAGTGGCCAATTTTAAATTTGGCAACCCAGTTCTTAAGTGTGAGATATGAAGGGCATTGATCCTCCAATGTCTGCGACCTATCACCATGAATATCCTTCACAGACTTTCCTTGGAGAAACAAGAATTTTATCACTACTCTGCTCTCAGTTGTGTGAATATCGCATTAGACGCCACCATTTTCTCATAAGCAATAAACACAACATTTTGAAAACATATACAGTATAAGACACATAAGGCTTTCATGTGATGTAACATTCGTTAGCATAGAAGCAAAAAACTCACAAAGCCTTATCAGCAGCCCCTCGTATGTAATAGTTGTAAATGATTTGCCACATGTGAAGCTGGGTATACTAATTTGCTACTCTATGTCTCAATGATATTTCAATCATGAATCACAATAAATTCCGTAACTAGTAGGTTTTGGTTCATCCTTTTGTAAGTTCAGCATCACTAAAGGCCCTGTCAAACACAGAGATAAATCTTTGGCAGATCTGTGGTTGCAGTGAAATCTTGGACATATTGTTCCATTTGTACACAGCCACAAACCTGGCACTGATTGTCCACAATTTCACTGCAACCACAGATCTGCCACAGATCTATCTCTGTGTGTGACAGGGCCTTATGTTGTTTAAATAGGGTGGCTGTCTGACTGCAACCAATCACAGATGCCAGGGCTGCCGGTGGGCGGGGAAGTTGTAAATATGCTTGAGCGATAATGAGCATCTCTGGAAGTAGTCCGTGGTAGTCCTCACATATGTCTGCTGATTTGAACAGCAGACATGTGAGGCTAAAGCCAGCTTTACACCTTAAAATTAGGTGTGCGATCTCGTATGCGATGTGACACGCCCAGGTCGCATATGCGATTTAATGAGATCGCACGTAGGTCGTTCATTTGCTGTCACACGTGCGTTAGTAGTCTATGTTAAAATGATCAATTTTGTGTGCGATCCTTTAGATCATGTGTTCTGTGATGTATGCATTGGGCACCTTTTTTTTTTTTTTTTTTTTATTTATTGACTTGTCAAGCGTGTAAATGCGTAGGGGATCCATTTTTACTATGTCATCTGCCATTCAGCTCTGCTACATGGCCGCTGACAGCAGACACAGAAAGAGCCACACAAATAGAATGAACTCGGGTTAACTTCACCCGACTTCATTGTCATGCTGTGGCTCTGTCTGTGTCGCGTCCTGATTAGCGGTCGCCAGTGAAGGACTCACCGGTGACCGCTAAACTCCTGAGTAACTGAATTTCAAGGAGGCTGTGGGAAGAAAAGGCGCAAATAGGGTCTTACCCGGTATAACAGTGTGAGGTGAATGTGAGAAGGGACACTCACCTGATAAGGTTGTGACAGTCACAACCCCTTTGTCAGCATAAAAGTAACGTGGAAGGCAGCAGTCCCGCGAAACGGAGTAATTACGGACAGCAGGAGAAAAGCAGGTTAAAGTACTGCGCCAAACCACAGTAGTACAGATGAAATTAATAGATCTCTTTTCTTTATTTTCACAGGTCTACGCGTTTCAAGGACATATCCGTCCTCTTCCTCAGGACAAATGCAGAGAATACTATGAATAGTATCAGCGTGGGGGCGTGTCTCACTGCAACCAATCATAGGCGCTGGTGGGCGGGGAAAGCAGGGAATAAGAGATTGTTTAATGAGCGGCTGGCTTTTTCAAAATAGTAAAAGCCGCCGGAGCAGTGTGAATGCTGTGCAGCGCCGCGCCGGAGATCGGGGATCGGTGAGTATGAGAGAGGGGGTAAGAGGGATAGACTGACATGGACAGAGAGAGAGGGACAGAGATAGTGACCGACCTACAGATTAGTGAATGACAGACATTGTGAGGCGCTTCAGAACGCAGTTTTTCAGCTGCGCTCTGAAGCTGACCTTTTTAAAGCTGCGGTGCAGAGCGCACACCTGCGCACATAGCCTCAGACATCAAAATTGTATAAGGGATGTCACACGTTTCAATTGACTAGGTTCGTACAACATAACGTCCAATGTATGAGGAATAAACGACGTGTATGCGATCACCGTATTTGCGTTCAATCTTGATCACACGTAGGTGTCACACGCAAATACGTCACGAACGATGCCGGATGTGCGTCACTCACAACTTGACCCCGACGACGGATTGAAAGATCTATTGAAACGTGTAAAGCAGGCATAAGAGGTGAGGGTGGATCCATGATCCACCAGTGCCTACTTGCCACTTAGATCACACTGTAAAAATGTGACAGTGCAATTTAAATGACTGAGGCAGGGATCACACCATTTCCCGCTGACATCAGAGGCCCCGTGATGCGATCACGGGATGCCGATATTTGCCATGGTAGCGATGGGTCATGTAATGACCCCTGTTGCGATCATGTCATATTTTCTGTGAGCTGTGAGAGCCAATAGAGTGGCAGCTTTCACAGTAACTCTGCATTTCTGCTGATCAGAGCTGTGCAGCTCTGATCGGCAGAAATGAACAAGCGATGAGACTGTGGATCCATAAAGTCCCCTGGGGGACTAATAAATAAAATAAATGTAAAAAAAAAGTTTTTAAAAATATGACAAAATGAAAAAAAAAGTTTACATCATCCCCATTTGCATAATTGAAAATAAAAAAGTTAAAATTAAAAAATATACACGTATTTGATATCACCACATTCAGAAATGCCGGATCTATGAAAATATGAAATCAATTATCTAATTGGTACACGGTGTGATGAGAAAAAAATTCCAAACCCCAAAATTATGTTTTTTAAAAATGCTTTAACAGGTGATCAAAAAAAACATCAACAAATGGAAGGGCACCACCCGTTGGGATCTACTGGTATATAAAATAATCATGCAAGAGAGAAGAAAAAGATATACCAAAAATGGGATCACCAACACAATACTAGAGTTGTGAAAAAATTGTATTTTTAATAAATATATAAAGACAATGTGGACAGAACACGGCCCCAGGGAGAAAAAGGGCACAGACATAAACAATTAAAAACATTTAAAAGCAAAAGTGGCGTGATTCCCCACCACGCCAACCTCCAATGCGTGATTACAGAAAATTACAGAAAATTACAAAAAAATGCATATACCAAATACCTCTCATATCACATGAGTACATAGAGCCTCCAATAGATAATTAACCCAGTACAGATGTGAACACTGGTAATTTGCTTCACATACAATAGGAGGGGGGGTGGAGTTACAACAGATTTTAGGTCCCATAGCACAGTATGAGAAATATAACATCATAAAGCAGCAGAATAATTGCTAGAATGCATATATATCATGGACCTGAAAGGGGAAACCCCTACCATATACCCAAAGATGTTATGTCAAAAAATCAGTAAATGATCTAAACGTCCATAGATGTCACATTTGAACATGAAGCAAGGAAATAACAAAGAACACATATATACCAAATGTTATATGCCCCAAATGAGCTTAGTAATATGTGAACCAAATAAGGGTCAACACCTGTTGTACCTGGGGTAGAACTAGTGTCAACAGGTAGGGTCACACGCCTCCTACCTCCTCCCTAATACCTCTCCCCTCCTCCCCTTGGCTTTACTGTGCTGTGCTGGGTGTGAGTATATTACTCTGCAGACATTTGCCTTAGATCTCCCCAGCCTTGCTGGATGACCCTGCCCTATTTACCTAGGGCCAGTCATCCAAGCCTATCATCCTGCCATGGTATGACCATTAGGCAGGTTTATGCTATAGATTGGATGATCTAGTGTGTTGGTATTGACACTAGTTCTACCCCAGGTACAAAAGGTGTTGACCCTTATTTGGTTCACATATTACTAAGCTCATTTGGGGCATATAACATTTGGTATATATGTGTTCTTTGTTATTTCCTTGCTTCATGTTCAAATGTGACATCTATGGACGTTTAGATCATTTACTGATTTTTTGACATAACATCTTTGGGTATATGGTAGGGGTTTCCCCTTTCAGGTCCATGATATATATGCATTCTAGCAATTATTCTGCTGCTTTATGATGTTATATTTCTCATACTGTGCTATGTGACCTAAAATCTGTTGTAACTCCACCCCCCTCCTATTGTATGTGAAGCAAATTACCAGTGTTCACATCTGTACTGGGTTAATTATCTATTGGAGGCTCTATGTACTCATTTGATATGAGAGGTATTTGGTATATGCATTTTTTGTAATTTTCTGTAATCACGCATTGGAGGTTGGCGTGTTGGGGAATCACGCCACTTTTGGCTTTTGAATGTTTTTAATTGTTTATGTCTGTGCCCTTTTTTCTCCCTGGGGCCGTGTTCTGTCCACATTGTCTTTATATATTTATTAAAAATACAATTTTTTCACAACTCTAGTATTGTGTTGGTGATCCCATTTTTGGTATATCTGTCGCGGGCGGGGAGGAGGGTGTCAGCACACCGCGCTCACCCCTTCTGCTCGGGTCCGGCAGCTGCTCCTGGTGGCTCGAGCTGTGGGCCGGATCCCGGGGTTTCTCGAGCGACACTCCTCGCCCGTGAGTGAAAAGGGGGTGTTTGTTGGGTGTGGGGATTGTTATAGTTCGTGACGCCACCCACGGTTGTGGTGATTGCACCACCGCTGCTCAGTATAGGGGTCCCGGGGATGGTGATGCGGAGCAGCCAGGTGTTGTGTTGCCCCTCCGTGGGTAGGGGTTGGTGATCCCGGGGCCCGGTGGTGAGATGTAAAGTGTAGGGCCTGGAGGGCGCAGGGACGCGGGGGCAGCGCTGTGCCTTGCGGCACTATGGTACTCACTCAGCCTGACACACGGACACAGTTTGTACGGTAAACCAACGGCTGGTAGGACGGTCCCACAGACGGCTGCACCTGCACTCCCGGTAGGTGACGGTGATGTCCCTCTTCCTTGCACCTGTGTTGACTGATGGTAGCGGTGGATTCCCTCCGGTTACCCGCTCCCCGGCTGCAATCTGGGCCGGAGGAGCTCTACACCTTGCCCGCAGGCGCTGGCCCTGAGAAACTTGTGCCGTGGCGGTGGCGGTCTCTCTCCAATACGGGTTGGGCTGTTGCCTTCAATCGGGACTTGGTTGTTGGGGGATCTGCGTCCCCGTCACTGACGGATTTGGCAAATCTGGCGACTCCTAGCCTTGCCGGGGTCCGAGAGGCCCCTGCCCTGGTGCTGACTGTCCTTCGGAACACTGCTCCAGACCACCGGGCACACAGCCAACGGGGTCCTTCCAGGAACTTCCAAACGGTCCCCCTCCAGACAGTCACCGCCGTTGCTGACCTTGCTGTTCTGGCCCTCACAAAGCTGGACCCTTCAGGCTGTCTTTCTCTTCTGTTACTTCACTTGCTTTTTCCTCCTTTACTACTTTCACTTTCCCTTTCTTAACTCCTCCACTTTAGCTCCTCACTCCTACTCCTCCCTGAGCTGACTCCTCACTCAAGCTCTCCCTGAGCTCTTCTCTGTTGTTTACTCAAGCTCGTCCCTGAGCTATCTACCTGGTTACTTCCTGCCTCCAGAGCTGTGAGCTCCTTGGTGGGCGGAGCCAACCGCCTGGCCCACCCCCTGGTGTGCATCATCAACCTCTGGAGGAAGGCAACAAGGATTTGTGGTTAGCTGTGATGTGCCTACCTGGAGTGTGGGGTGTGGTGGTGTTGTGACCTGTGTCCCCTGGCTTGCCCAGGGCGACACATTCCCCCTTAGCAAAATGCAGACCGTCCGCGGGCTGCCGTCCTACACCGGTTTTATTTTTCTGTAAAAAGGGGATAACAGGGTTAAGCAAAACATAAATAACATTTTTAATAACTCTTCCCAAGACGGGAGGCACATTTACTTAAACGTTGCAACGGTATACGGTCACGGTTTCCGCTCTCTCCCACCCAAGCAACCTGGCCCTGATGCTGCCCCTAAAACCCAGGCAGCACCCCTTGACCCACAGTCCAGCACAAGTCACCCGAGCGGGATCTGTCCTTCCCCTCCAGAGGGTGGCCACCGGTTCCTTTGGTGGCTGGGCCCTGGCCTGCTCTGCTCAGGGCCCTCCCTCCAACCTGCCTCTCCGGAGGCGGCATTGCGGAAACGGTAACGGTACCCAACATATTTACAAGCCACTTAACGTTTGTGGTGCCCTGCAAGTTCACGGGCTTGTCCATGGATAGTTCCCATGCAAATAAACTTAAACGGTCCCCACGGGGACAACGGTGCCGGCTCCTGCCAGTTACAAATCACAAAGCAAATCTGGTGAAGTACTCGGTATCATTTCACTTATCATTCTTTCAACAACTTTTTCAAAACTTTTTCAAACAAACAGCAACTTCAGTGATGGTCCCAACGGGGACAACTTTTAGGCGGAGGTCCGCCGGCTTAGCAGTCCATCCTCAATCGTGGGGCTCTAGTGCCACCTTCACATGGTGCACCGCTCTGGACCCCAATGGTAGCTCGCTGCAGGCGATCTTCTTCCATATTCATGCGGGCATGCACATCCGCTCTACACCCCTCTCGGGCATCGATCTTCCTGCGCAGCTGCTGTTGCCGTCGCTCCCAGCCGGGAGCACTTTCTTTTTGCTCCGGTTCAGCGTGTGCGAGGGACGGGCCCAGCCAGAGTCCCTCCGTGTCGGCTACGACCGACACCTTCAATAATGAGGGACCCCGCTGTGACATGGCCTGCTCTGCCTCCTGGCAGCTGCATCCCCGCCGTGCCTCCGGTGCATCTTTGTTGACGGGCTCAGCCTTTGGCTTCTTCCATAGAAGCGGTTCAGGGTCGTCATGAGCTTCTGCTGTAGGTCGGTCCGCCGGGGCGGATTGGCAGGGTACCGCTACCGGTGGTGGTGGTAGCGGGCCTAGTGGCGGGGCAGCAGCAGCTAACGCGGGTAGCGGGAGAGGCAACAGGGTGAACGGGTGTAGGCTGGGCCCCTCAGCCGCAGCGGCCGATCCCTCGGGAATACAGGGACGTGGGTCTCTTACCCGTTTCTCCAAATCTTCCTCCACCTCGCATCTCCACATAGCAGCCACCACTTCCACCATGTCGGCCTCCCGCTCCTCCAGGAGGAGCTGCCTGTGGACCTGCAGACGGCTGCTTAGCTGGACGGTCCGGACTTCCACCCACGCCGCCATGCCAGGCGCGGGGACCACGGTGTTGTTGGTCGGACTCAGCATCTTTAGCAGCGGCCTCTTCCAGGAACCAGTAAATGGCCGCAGGGTCCTGGCGTCCCTGCTTCCATAGCCGCGCTTACATACGGCCAGCCGCCATCGCGTCCCCCTTAGCTCTTTCCGGCCCCTCCTCTCTCGGGGCGGGGTTTTGGCCTTCGCGCCTCTACTGCTCGAGAAGACGCTCGAGCGGGAACTTTTCGCGCCAAAGATGGCGGCTTCTGAAATTTTTCTGCCGGATGCCTCCGGCGGTAACAAGGCGCACCTCTACCTGACGGCAGAGCGGTAAGATCCTGTTCGTGACGCCAAGTTGTCGCGGGCGGGGAGGAGGGTGTCAGCACACCGCGCTCACCCCTTCTGCTCGGGTCCGGCAGCTGCTCCTGGTGGCTCGAGCTGTGGGCCGGATCCCGGGGTTTCTCGAGCGACACTCCTCGCCCGTGAGTGAAAAGGGGGTGTTTGTTGGGTGTGGGGATTGTTATAGTTCGTGACGCCACCCACGGTTGTGGTGATTGCACCACCGCTGCTCAGTATAGGGGTCCCGGGGATGGTGATGCGGAGCAGCCAGGTGTTGTGTTGCCCCTCCGTGGGTAGGGGTTGGTGATCCCGGGGCCCGGTGGTGAGATGTAAAGTGTAGGGCCTGGAGGGCGCAGGGACGCGGGGGCAGCGCTGTGCCTTGCGGCACTATGGTACTCACTCAGCCTGACACACGGACACAGTTTGTACGGTAAACCAACGGCTGGTAGGACGGTCCCACAGACGGCTGCACCTGCACTCCCGGTAGGTGACGGTGATGTCCCTCTTCCTTGCACCTGTGTTGACTGATGGTAGCGGTGGATTCCCTCTGGTTACCCGCTCCCCGGCTGCAATCTGGGCCGGAGGAGCTCTACACCTTGCCCGCAGGCGCTGGCCCTGAGAAACTTGTGCCGTGGCGGTGGCGCTGTCTCTCCAATACGGGTTGGGCTGTTGCCTTCAATCGGGACTTGGTTGTTGGGGGATCTGCGTCCCTGTCACTGACGGATTTGGCAAATCTGGCGACTCCTAGCCTTGCCGGGGTCCGAGAGGCCCCTGCCCTGGTGCTGACTGTCCTTCGGAACACTGCTCCAGACCACCGGGCACACAGCCAACGGGGTCCTTCCAGGAACTTCCAAACGGTCCCCCTCCAGACAGTCACCGCCGTTGCTGACCTTGCTGTTCTGGCCCTCACAAAGCTGGACCCTTCAGGCTGTCTTTCTCTTCTGTTACTTCACTTGCTTTTTCCTCCTTTACTACTTTCACTTTCACTTTCTTAACTCCTCCACTTTAGCTCCTCACTCCTACTCCTCCCTGAGCTGACTCCTCACTCAAGCTCTCCCTGAGCTCTTCTCTGTTGTTTACTCAAGCTCCTCCCTGAGCTATCTGCCTGGTTACTTCCTGCCTCCAGAGCTGTGAGCTCCTTGGTGGGCGGAGCCAACCGCCTGGCCCACCCCCTGGTGTGCATCATCAACCTCTGGAGGAAGGCAACAAGGATTTGTGGTTAGCTGTGATGTGCCTACCTGGAGTGTGGGGTGTGGTGGTGTTGTGACCTGTGTCCCCTGGCTTGCCCAGGGCGACACATATCTTTTTCTTCTCTCTTGCAGGTGATCAAAAAGTAGCATCCGCACAGCTTATGGCTGCTGTAGCTGACTTTCAGAAATGGGGGCACAATCTGCACACCTTCACAAGTAGCTCAGGCAAATCTAGGTAGGTTTTCAGAAAGCGCAGAGCCGTTAAGTTGAGCAGGTGGGCCAGACATGATATGTATGTCAGCTTCCTAAGTTTCAGAGTTACCACAAGGTTATGTCCATTATCACACGAGACTTTTCTTGGTTGAAGGTTCAGCGAAGAGAGCCACAGATCTGTTGGGTCTGTATGACCTTTCAACAACTCTGCAGGGGGGTGCTGTTTGTCACTTAAAGATATGAGTTTCATCAGTGCCTGTTGCCACCTCACCGAGGTAGTGATGCAGCACTCACAGCTTGCGACTGATAGAGACAACAATTTAGTGATGGAGGATGAGGCGGAAGAGGAGAAGGGGATGCAGGAACTGGGTTAGGAAGTGAAGAAAACCCTATGACAAGGAAGAGGATATGCTTGCTGATGGTGTTTATGAATGTGCAAAGACAGCTTCAGGGATGGAGGTAACCGTACTTGAGTCCTGGACAGGGGATTGACCAGTCAATAGCACAGGGAAAAAGTCAGTGGGGTCACCCACAGACAATAATTGGGAGCCAAGACAATCAGCCCACATAGTCTGGTGTTTGGATGACATGTGCCTGAGTATGCTGGTGGTAGTAAGGCTGGTAGCAGTCTGGCCAGTACTGAGGTTGGTATGTCACAGGCTGCAAATGATCATTTTCTTGTCTTCTGCACTTTCTGTGAAAACGTGCTAGACCGGGGAACATCTAACCCTTGGCCTGGGATCCTGCCATATGTGGGTGCTCTGAGAAATAGCTGTCCACCTTAACTATAGTAGCATCCACTTGTTCATTGAAAATGTTGACAGGCTGATTGTTCTCAAAATGAACAAGGCCTGGATTGACCCCGACTTTCAAGCCAAGCGGATGACAGTAGCTGAACTTAAAGTCATTTTAAATGTTTTTTTGGGGGTATTCCCATGCATTACTTCCCACCCCAAAAAGGGTATACAGTCAGGGCCAGATTAAGGTTGGTGGGGGCCCCTGGGCAGAAAATCTGGTGGGGGCCCCATAATGTTAACATTTTTAGCCGTAACAGTAGAGCACGAACTGTAGCATTTAGATATAAATCCACTGAGCATGGATCGTATCCTGTTCTGCCACATTCAGATTTACACTTATACACAGAAAATAAAGTTACTCATATTTTTTTATTGATCCCAATGTTAAGACAGCCAAGTAATAGTAAAAATAAAGGGAAAGTTCTCACTGGCAGCAATGGTTGCTGAAAATCACAATGTGCTCTCTATTGTATTGTCTCCGGAGTAGTACATAGCAGCTGATGTCTGTACACGGTATGCCATACACAGTATCAGAAGTGGATCTAGGTTTTCCTGTCCATGGAGTAGGAGTTCAGTTTGGCGCCCCCTTCTATACACGGCTTATGCGGTTTGAGTAGTTGTCATGTGACCGCTCATACGCCATTTTCACACGTGCCGATGAGCTGCTCTTCCTAATTCTCTCGATGTTCAGTGAAATACTACAGCCCATAGAGAGAAGCAGGAAGAGAAGCTAATTGTGACTCAAAGTATTAAAATGACCTGCAAGTGGTCATGTGACCACTTCTAAAATTAGCAAGCAGAGCTGAATCCTTACATTGAGTATATTACAGGTTGTTGGGTTGGGCATGCTACGGGGCTTACTTTTATTATTAAAGGGGTTGTCCAGCTCAACAAGGAAAATTTATAGTTATATGACTGCAGACTTCTGAATTCTCACAGCTTGCGGACTGCACACTGTCATGATTTT
Source organism: Anomaloglossus baeobatrachus (assembly GCF_048569485.1). Classification (NCBI taxonomy): domain Eukaryota; kingdom Metazoa; phylum Chordata; class Amphibia; order Anura; family Aromobatidae; genus Anomaloglossus; species Anomaloglossus baeobatrachus. The sequence continues at coordinate 523,662,904 of NC_134353.1, forward strand.
CCCGTGCCATGAGCAAGTAGTCATGGGACTGCAAGTATGCGATTTGCTTACTTCCGGCCACATTCAAATTAGACGTCTGCAGCCTCACTCAATAGTTACATGCCCTCAAGCTCTCACTGCTGGCATCGGAGATTCCTGACTGTGTGCAGTGTGCACACTGAGGATTCAGAAGTCTGCAGTCACATAGAAACTTTCATCACAAACCTGGACAACCCCTTTAATGCTACTAACATAATGTAGAAACCCTTGCGGTCATGTAATTTTACAAATCATGGCTTGCTACATGTGTACAGGATCAGAATCAGTAAAATGTACATAAATACACTGTGTGCAGAATTATTAGACAATTGAGTATTTTGCTCACATGATACTTTTATACATGTTGTCCTACTCCAAGCTGTATAGGCTGAGAGCCAACTACCAATTAAGTAAATCAGGTGATGTGCCTCTCTGTAATGAGGAGGGGTGCGGTGTAATGACATCAACACCTTATATAAGGCGTGCTTAATTATTAGGCAACTTCCTTTCCTTTGGCAAAATGGGTCAGAAGAGAGATTTGACGGGCTCTGAAAAGTCCAAAATTGTGAGATGTCTTGCAGAGGGATGCAGCAGTCTTGAAATTGCCAAACTTTTGAAGCGTGATCACTAAACAATCAAGCGTTTCATGGCAAATAGCTAACAGGGTCGCAAGAAGTGTGTTGGGCAAAAAAGGCGCAAAATAACTGCCCATAAACTGAGAAAAATCAAGCATGAAGCTGCCAAGATGTCATTTACCACCAGTTTGGACATATTTCAGAGCTGCAACATTACTAGAGTATCAAAAAGCACAAGGTGTGCCATACTCAGGGATATGGCCAAGGTAAGGAAGGCAGAAAAACCACCACCTCTGACCAAGAGACATAAGATAAAACCTCAAGACTGGGCCAAGAAATATCTGAAGACTGATGTTTCAAAGGTTTTATGGACTGATGAAATGAGAGTGACTCTTGATGGCCAGATGGATGGGCCAGAGGCTGGATCAGTAAAGGGCAGAGAGCTCTACTCCGACTCAGACGCCAGCAAGGTGGAGGTGGGCACTGGTATGGGCTAGGATCAGCAAAGATCAACTTGTGGGACCTTTTCTGGTTGAGGATGGAGTGAAGCTCAACTCCCAGACCTACTGCCAGTTTCTGGAAGACAACTTCTTCAAGCAGTGGTAGAGGAAGAAGTCGGCATCGTTCAAGAAAAACATGATTTTCATGCAGGACAATGCTCCATCACGTGCATCCAACTACTCCACAGCGTGGCTGGCCAGTAAAGGTCTAAAAGATGAAAAAATAATGACATGGCCCCCTTGTTCACCTGATCTGAACCCCATAGAGAACCTGTGGTCCCTCATAAAATGTGAGATCTACAGGAAGGGAAAACAGTCACCTCTGGGAGCAGTGTCTGGAGGCTGTGGTGGCTGCTGCACGCAATGTGGATCGTAAACAGATCAAGCACTGACAGAATCTATGGATGGTGGCTGCTGAGTGTCATCAGAAAGAAAGGGGGCGATATTGGGCACTCATTTTTTGGGGTTTTGTTTTTGCATGTCAGAAATGTTTATTTCTAAATTTTGTGCAGTTATATTGGTTTACCTGGTGAAAATAAACAAGTGAGATGGGAATAGATTTGCTTTTTATTAAGTTGCCTAATAATTCTGCACAGTAATAGTTACCTGCACAGACAGATATCCTCCTAAGATAGCCAAATCTAAAAAAAACCCCACCCCAACTTCCAAAAATATTAAGATTTGATATTTATGAGTCTTTTGGGCTAATTGAGAACATAGTTGTTGATCAATAATAAAAAAAAATCCTCTAAAATACAAAATGCCTAAAAATTATGCACACGGTGTACAGCACCAGAACCAAAAGCAATACCAAAATACATCACTAGCACCCTCATCAGTAAACGAATATATCACCAGAACCACCAATACATGACTACAGTACCAAATTTACTACAACAATATATTGTAATGTCACATCCCCATATACATTTGTATCACATGAATTAACAACTCCCAGTATGTCCTTAACAATTGTGAGAAAATGCTGGGAATTGTTATCAGTATTTATCAGACTTTGGACCATACAGGAACCACAGTCCTGATGAGAAGCATTGAGTATCACACACATACATTCAGGTACCTTGTAGGTGACATCTTCCCTTATCGGAGTCATCTTATTCTTTCTTCTCCATCTTGTCCAGACGTCATGATGACTATTCACATCCACAGCTCCTCTCTGCAGACTTCCCGGGCCTTCTGCAGCACATCTCGACATTATGCCCTTAAAATAAATAGCAGAATGATTATAATGCTCCTAAATATAAATATATGACCTACGCTGTGCGCCTGAATAAATAATTGCCCCTCACTGTGCTCCCTGCACAAAATGACCCACACAATGTCATTCTTATGGTACATGGCCTCTTCTTTCAGTACTGTGCCCCCTCTTCACACCGTCCTGTACAATGTGTACCCACTATACTTCCAAATGTCTATACTGTGCCCCCTCCTCACACTCCCCCTCCTGAGCTGTGCCCTCACAATGTCCCCCATGCTATCTCCTCTCTATACTGCCCTCACCCTCAGTACCAAAATCACTGAAAGTGCAACTCAATCTCACATTCCCCCTCCTCAGCATACTGTGCCCTCCATACTGTGCCCTCACACTGCTCACCATGCTGCCCCTTCTCTATACTGCCTACCTCCTTCACTATACAGTCACTATACCGCACCTCAGTCTCACATTCCCCCTCCTCAGCATACTGTGCCTCCATACTGTGCCCTCACACTGGCTACCATGCTGCCCCTTCTCTATACTGCCTACTTCCTTCACTATACAGTCACTATACCGCACCTCAGTCTCACATTCCCCCTCCTCAGCATACTGTGCCCTCACACTGGCTACCATGCTGCCTCTTCTCTATACCGCACCTCAGTCTCATATTCCCCTCCTCAGCATACTGTGCCCTCACACTGGCCACCATGCTGCCCCTTCTCTATACTGCCTACCTCCTTCACTATACAGTCACTATACCGCACCTCAGTCTCACATCCCCCCTCCTCAGCATACTGTGCCCTCCATACTGTGCCCTCACACTGGCCACCATGCTGCCCCTTCTCTATACTGCCTACCTCCTTCACTATACAGTCACTATACCGCACCTCAGTCTCACATTCCCCCTCCTCAGCATACTGTGTCCTCACACTGGCCACCATGCCGCCCCTTCTCTATACTGCCTACCTCCTTCACTATACAGTCACTATACCGCACCTCAGTCTCACATTCCCCCTCCTCAGCATACTGTGTCCTCCATACTGTGTCCTCACACTGGCCACCATGCTGCCCCTTCTCTATACTGCCTACCTCCTTCACTATACAGTCACTATACCGCACCTCAGTCTCACATTCCCCCTCCTCAGCATACTGTGTCCTCACACTGGCCACCATGCCGCCCCTTCTCTATACTGCCTACCTCCTTCACTATACAGTCACTATACCGCACCTCAGTCTCACATTCCCCCTCCTCAGCATACTGTGTCCTCACACTGGCCACCATGCCGCCCCTTCTCTATACTGCCTACCTCCTTCACTATACAGTCACTATACCGCACCTCAGTCTCACATTCCCCCTCCTCAGCATACTGTGTCCTCACAATGGCCACCATGCCGCCCCTTCTCTATACTGCCTACCTCCTTCACTATACAGTCACTATACCGCACCTCAGTCTCACATTCCCCCTCCTCAGCATACTGTGTCCTCACACTGGCCACCATGCCGCCCCTTCTCTATACTGCCTACCTCCTTCACTATACAGTCACTATACCGCACCTCAGTCTCACATTCCCCCTCCTCAGCATACTGTGTCCTCACACTGGCCACCATGCCGCCCCTTCTCTATACTGCCTACCTTCTTCACTATACAGTCACTATACCGCACCTCAGTCTCACATTCCCCCTCCTCAGCATACTGTGTCCTCACACTGGCCACCATGCTGCCCCTTCTCTATACTGCCTACCTCCTTCACTATACAGTCACTATACCGCACCTCAGTCTCACATTCCCCCTCCTCAGCATACTGTGTCCTCACACTGGCCACCATGCCGCCCCTTCTCTATACTGCCTACCTCCTTCACTATACAGTCACTATACCGCACCTCAGTCTCACATTCCCCCAGCTCAGCATACTGTGTCCTCACACTGGCCACCATGCTGCCCCTTCTCTATACTGCTTATGTTCCCCACTACCCAGTCTCTATTCTATGCCCCTCACACTTTTCTCCACCAATACTCTCCACTTACAATTTTCTCCCACCATACTGCTGCCTCACACTTTTTAATGGTGCCCCCCTGATTGCCGTGCAGGGGAACATATGCCGCATGCCCCCCAAAGGTACGCCCCTGTACAGTGTACAGGAGAATACATAACTGGTACACAATATACTGTGATACAGACATCAGAGGTTATACAATATACACATTATTATATACCATCTGATGTGTGTACACAGTATATCACACTGCTCTGTACACTGGATGTGGTATACCATGTGCACAGATATACAATGCCCTGCACTGATCACACCTGGACCTACAGGACAGGATGTAACATATTCTATATGTAATATGGGCCATATAGTGTAATGTGTGCTGCAGGCTCAGATGTGATCAGTGCAGGATTCTGTGTAGTGATGTCTCTGCTGGAGATCAGTGTGTGTTATTGCAGGGGAGGGATGAGGCCGATGACCCGGCACTGACAGCCCGACCTGATCTGCAGCAGAGCACACTCCTGCAATAACTCACACTGATAGCAGAGCTGCCGCTGACACTATGGAATCCCGTCGGAGTTATCAGCGGCGTCCTGCTCCCTCCTCACTGCAGTCTCCTGCCCGGCCGGCACCATGATTAATGACCTCATACTTACCGGGATAAACTGAGACCTCCGGTCCTCCCACAAACTCCTCTACGGCAGGAAGAAACAGCAGCGCGGTGACGTCATCCTGGCAGACGCAGCCCACACAGCGTGCAGTGGGCGTGTCTGCAGTATAGTGATGGCCGGGATTGAAATACCTTAAAGGTACAGAGCGATCTTGAACCACTGTGGCATTAATAAAATGGCGGACACACAGATGGTGGTGGGGGCCCCCTTAGAGGCTCTTGTGGTGGGGGCCCCTGGGCTGAAGCCCCGTCTGCCCCGCCTATAATCCGGCCCTGTATACAGTTCATGGATTATTATTTTTCTTGTCCTCTTCCTCCCCCTTCTCTTTCTACATACAAGTATCCAACTAGGTGGGCCAAATGCCTGGGTCCACAAGCAGTGTCTGAAGGTGACACTACTGCCTCTTCCCCTGTGCTGCATGCTTGCTAATTCCCTGTCCAAGATGCAGGTGTGGATATCTCCCACCTTGCACTTGTCGTAAATTTGGTAGCATCACATCAACATTATCAAATTCTTTGTCCAGGGCAGTATTCAGCTGTCCATTCCCTAGGCCTTGGAGAACAAAAATAAATACCTTGCCACACATCCATCCACAGGCCCAAACACTATATGGGCACATTTCCAGACTGCTTGACTTACAAATGTTGCTGTTTAGGCTTGTGGATACTGAGTCTTTCTGCAACCTCATGGCTGCGACCATCCCATGGTACTTTTTCCCCAGCCGCTTTATTTCCTGGTGTGTCATCCCTGCCATATACCATCACATGTCCCATAACATCACCTGTGCCTTCTGCAGCACAGTTACTTTGAAGGTCCATTTAACTACCGGCACATGGACAAGTATTTGTGGCCAGGGTCAATACATTTGCTTGACACCATACTATGTAAAGCTTGTGGAGGCGAGGACAGGAGTCAGACCCTGGGATGGCACATGTGCTATCGACGTGAAGGATTGCGGGTCATAGTTCCATGAGGATTTCCTCCATCCTCCTACACCAGTTGCTTCACTCCCTTCTCCCCCTCCATTTCCAAATTGCTGTCTCTGAGCATGTTGTTCATATTAGTCGCAAGCTGTAAGCACTGAAGCACTGCCTTGGTGAAGCAGCAACAGACTCTGCTGACAAACAGCACACTGCTGCAGAGATGTTACTGGACTTACAACCAACATGGTCGTGGTTGATAATGGCCGTAACCTGTGGCAGCTCTGAAGCTTGGAAAGCTTGAACATGTACAATGCCTGGACCATGTGCTCAAGTTAGTGGTTCAGTGCTTTCCGAAAACCTACCCAGATTTTCTTGAGCTGCTTGTGAAGCAATGCCACATGTATGCCCTTTTCTACAAATCAATTACGGTTGCCGCCTGTCTGGTAGTGCTACAGCAGCACTTGCGAGTGAAGAGCTCACACTAGCACTGGACCTCCACATTCCATATAATCATAGAATGGTAGAGTTGTAAGGAAACTGAAGGGCCATCGAGTCCTTCAAGTGCAAGTTTTCCACAATCATCCCAACTATATGTTTATCCAGCGTCTGCTTGAAGATTCCCATTGATGGAGAGCTCACTACCTCCATGACACCCTGTTACACTCTCTGACTGCTGTCATTGTCAGAAAGTTTTTCCTAATGTCTAATCTGAATCCTCTTCCTTTTGGTTTCATCCCATTGCTTCTTGTACTTCCTTGTGCTAATGAGAATAGGGTGGTCCCTCTGCACTGTACCTACCTTTCAGATATTTCTAGACCATTATCAAGTCTCCTCTCAGCCTTCTCTTTTGCAAACTAAACATTCATAGTACTTTTAGCCGGTCTTCATATGACATGGTTTGCAGACTTTCTACCATTTTAGTTGCTCTTCTCTGGACTTGCTCCAATATATCAATGTCTTTCTTGAATTGAGGTGCCCCAAACTGTACACAGTATTCCAGGTGGGGTCTGACCAGGGCAGAGTAAAGGGGAATAATTGATCTAGATTCAATGCTTGTCTTGATATATCCGAGACGTTTGTTGACATTTTTTGCTGTAGCGCCACACTGTTGGCTCATTTTGAATCTGGGATCTACTATTATGCCCAAGTCCTTTTCCCCTATGCTATTGCCTAGTTATATTCCTTATATATTATATATGCGTTTTACATTTCCTTTACTCAGATATGGGACTTTGCTTTTGTCGCTGTTTGTCCTTTTCTCCTCAGCCCATTGTTTGAGTGTGTTTTGAATACACTCTCCTCTCTAGTGTTGGCTGCTTTTCCTATATTAGTATTGTCGCGGGCGGAGGAGGGGACGCTGCGCTCTCCCACTGCTCGGGTCCCGGCTACTGCTGCTGCATCGGCTGCGGCTGCTCGGTGGTGGCTCGAGCGGTGGGCCGGATCCCGGGGCCTCGAGCGGCGCTCCTCGCCAGTGAGTGAAAAGGGTGGGGATTGGATTGTGGGGATTTGGTTATTGTCCGTGACGCCACCCACGGTTGTGGTGATATTGGTGACACCACCGCTGCTCTGGACCGGGTTCCCGGGAGCGATGACAGGGAGCAGCCTGGATGTTAGTTCTCCCCTCCGTGGGTAGGGGGTTGTTTGTCCCGGGGCCCGATGATGGGGTAGGGATAGATGGCAGGCGGGTTACGGGGCCTGGTGAGGTGCAGGGTCACGGGGGCAGCGCTGTGCCGCACGGCACGGTGGTACTCACTCAGCCAATGATGAGGACACAGTTCTCGGTAAAACACACGGCTGGATGGACGGGTCCCACAGACGGCTGCGGTATTGTTTATCCCAGCAGGTTGATGGTGACTGCCTTTCACTGCACCTATGTAGTGTAACGGTTCCAATGGGTTCCCACCGGTAACCCGCTCCCCAGCTTGGATGGTTGCTGAAGGAGCCCCTTTTGCTCGCAGGCTCTGGCCCTGGGAACTTTAGCCTTGGCGGTGACTGTGTTTCCCTCTCTCGGTTGGACGGTTGCCTTCTGTCGGGACTTGGCTGCTGGGAAACCAAGGAGGTTCCCTTCGCTAACGGATTTGGCAAATTCACGGCGACTCCTAGCCTTGCCGGGGTCCGTAAGCCCCTGCCGGATGGTGCTGGCTTCTCTTTGCGTACCGGTCCAGTACCACCGGGCCACCGCCTGTCCACGGTCCTTACGGTTAGCTCCAATAGGCCACTCCTGCAGACGGTCACCACCATCTGCCAACCTTGCTGATCCGTCCGGGCCATACACCCGGACCAACTTCAGTCTGCTCTACTACCACTTTCCTCCTTCCACTTTCACTTCCAACTCCAAACCGTTCCTTTTCCCGCCTCCAGGACTGTGAACTCCTCGGTGGGCGGGACCAACCGCCTGGCCCACCCCCTGGTGTGGACATCAGCCCCTGGAAGGAGGCAACAAGGGTTTTTGTCTGACTTTGGTGTGCCTGACCAGGAGTGTGGGGTGTGTAGGTGTTGTTATCTGTGTCCCCTGGCTTGTCCAGGGCGCCACAGTATCATCTGCAAATTTTATGAGTTCCCCAATAATTCCTTTGTCCAGATAATTTATAATTATATTGAACAGTACCGGGCTCAGGACACATGTTAGCAAATTGTGATGCTAGTCACTAGTTACAGTTAGTATAGACAGAAGCGTAGTCAGACAAGCCGGAGTCAGGAAACAGGAGGACATGACAGGACACAGGAAAAATCAGAAATGCAGTCAAGTCACAGGCCAAGAATCAGAATTCCAGGAGAGTAGGTATTAGATTCAGGGAATAGACAGAGACGTGGTCAGGTAATGGTCCGAGGTCAGAAGCCAGGAGGTAACGACAAGAACAGGGAGCGGGCAGAAAGGAGTCAAACAATGGTCCAGGGTCAAGAAACTTAGATCAGAATAAGGCACAAACACAAACCAAGAGCACAACTGCAGAACTAGAGAGTATGACTGGCAAGGTTCTGGGAGAGCATGCTCAGTAATGAAACAGAGCAATTACCAGGAGGATGGAAAACCTGAGTAAAAGCACCTCTCAGAACCTGTATGGAATCCTGTGCTGTAAACAACCTTTCAGCTAGTGCTCAAAGAAACAAAGCAGAGCATCTTCAAATGCAAGATGCTCTGTACAAAGGAATAATGTCATTGCCGGGTCAGTAATTCAGGAAGGAACAATAGAGCATAACCTGTGTGCAAGATGCTCTGCACAGAGGAATCGTGACACAAGGCTTTGAGAGCAGCAGAGTGTAGTAGTTGAATACCAGCTACAACATGCCCATCGGTTATTCGGGTCAGCGTCCACACATAAGAACCAAAAAGTGGGCATGGATGTCTGTCTTCTATGTGATTCTACAAAAGTTTGATGAATCAACTAAGATGGTGAGCAGCAAGAATGCCATAATCAACTTTACCATCCTGCTTCTGTGTCTACTCAAACGCTCACTGCTAGCAATTAAAGAGGAAGCTTTGCATGTGGACGAGGTGAAGATGAAGAAACTACAAAAGGTGAAACATGCTTGCATACCTAACGGCTTGTCCTGGAAATGTTTCCGTTTAGGCATGTGGACATTGAGGCTCTCCACATCCTCATGATGTTGGCCGTCTTGCAGTACTCGGTCCCCAAGCCCCCGATATATTTTCCTAGGTGCCATTTCTGCCTTGCACCACTACATGCCCCAAAAAAAATCACCCAAGCTCTAACTAACACAGTTAGGTTCAACAGCTTATATGCCTCTAATCCAAAACTATCCTTCTTCCAGCAACTATCCCTACACTGTGTTCAGCTAACAGTGGTATTAATAGGGAATAGAAAAGATGTTGGCCTGAAAAGGACTGTTGGTTGTACATGGCAGCACCAAAGACTGAAACGCAATGAACCCTGCCTTCATGCCTCTAATACACTATCCCTTATCCAGTGGCCCTCTCTACACTATGCAGCTAAGAGTGGTATTATTAGAAAATATAAACTTTTTGAATTTGACTTGAAAAGGACTTTTGGGTTAATATAGCAGCAGCAAGGTCTGTAAAGCTAGAATGCCTGCCTACATGGCTCTGATACACAATTCCTCTTCCAGCTTCTTGCCCTACACTAATTGCGGCTAAGTGGTATAATATTAGAGAATAGAATAGATTTGAATTAGCCCAGAAAAAGGACTTTTGGGTTAATGTAGCAGCAGCAAGGTCTTCAAGGCTAGAATCCCTGGCTACATGCCTCTAACATACTTTTCCTTCCTCAGAAGCTCTCCTTACACTAATTGCAGCTAAGAGCGGTATTCTTAGAGAATAGAATAGATTTGAAATAGCTATGAAAAGGATTTTTAAGTTAACATAGCAGCAGCAAGTTCTGTAAGGCTAGAATCCCCGCCTTCATACCTCTAATACACTATCCCTTCTCCACCAGCTAGTCCTACTCTAATTGCAGCTAAAAGCAAAATTATGAAAAATAAAATAGACTTTAATTAGCCTTGAAAAGAACTGTAATGCAATGAACCCTGCATAAATGCCTCTAATACACAATCCCTACTCTAGCAACTAACCCTACATTATTTGCCGCTTAGAGCGGTATTATTATGGAATAGAATCTATTTGAATTAGCCCTGAAAAAAGGACTGTTGGTATAATGTTGCAGGTTCTGTAACGCTGTAATACACTGTCCCTTCTCCAGCAGAAACTCTTCCTACACTATTTCCAGGTAAAGTGGCATCATTGGGTGTTATATAGACTCAAGATGTGGTGGGCCAACTAAGTTAATGCCAGGCATTACTGTGATTGGCAGGCAATCCCCGTATGTTTAGTGGCTGTAAATCAGCCGTAAATCATGCGGGACAGGGAATTGAGCATGGCACCTGAGAACTTTAATACTAGAGCATCAGAATGCTCGATCTAGTACCGAGCAGTGCCAAGCATGATTGCCCATCAATAGTGAATATCAGTTATGTAGGTTCCACAAAGTTTAAAATGAGAAAACTGGAACATGAATGTGGTTGAGCTGCAATACCAGACAAAGACCTTAGAGAAAAGTGGTAGTATTTATGAAAAAAGCAGAAATTCTTGTAATTTTTTTATCTAAACCCTTCGAGATATGAACAGTTTACAAATGAAATTGCTCTTAAATTTGGAAAACTTATTTTAGAAGTCAAGATAATGTTAGCAGTGCATACCTGCTGGTCGTGCTTGCAATAGAAACTAGTAAAATTAAACATATGTCAACCATACTGATATAATTCATACTAGCATAAATCAGCCATAGTAACTATGTAACAACATTAAGGCATAGATGGGAATACAATGATGATTGATGGGAAGGATGGTTAGACTTTCAATGCTTACAAAAGGAGGTTTTAACCCCTTAACGACCGCGCGCCGTAAAATTACATCCCTGCGGTCATAACGTTACTGCCCGTGTTCTGCTGGCAGCAACATGCTGCGATCGGCACACATCTCAGCTGATTTTCACAGCTGAGATGCGTGCCTGCTAGACACGAGCATAATCGTTATCTGCTCGTGCTGTTTAACCCCTTATATGGCGCTGTCAATATGTGACAGCGCCATTACAAGCGCGATCGCGGTAAACTTTTATTTACCGCCCGATACCGGAAGTCACGTGACGCGATCACGTGACTTCCGATAGTTATCATGGTAGTACAGGGTCATGTGATGAGTCCTGTACTACAAATGACTTGCTTTCACTTTCGCTGTGCCTGCTGCACAGTGAAAAAGCCAGTGAGCGTATCTGCTGTTTACAGCTAGGTAGCTGTGATCAGCAGATACTGCAGAGCGATCGGACTGCTGATCGCAATAGCCCCCTAGGGGGACTAGTAAAATAAAAAAAAAAGTTAAAAAAAGTTTTAAAAAATTAAAAAAAAACAAAAAGACCTAAAAGTTCAAATCACCTCCCATTTGCCCCATTGAAAATTAAAGGGTTAAAAAAATATAAAATATACACTCATTTGGTATCGCCGCGTTCAGAAACGCCCGATCTATCAAAATATAAAATCAATTATTCTGATCAGTATACAGGGTAGCGGCAAAAAATTCCAAACGACAAAACGACGTTTTTTTGTTGCCACAACTTTTGCGCAAAATGCAATAAGAGGCGATCAAAACGTAGCATCTGCGCAAAAATGGTACCGTTAAAAACATCAGCTCAAGACGCAAAAAATAAGCAGTCACTATGCCATAAATCCCGAAAAATGAGAACGCTACGGGTCACGGAATATGGCGTAAAACGTGCGCCACTTTTTTCAGACAAACTTCCGATTTTTTTTTAACCCCTTATATAAAAGTAAACCTATACATGTTTGGTGTCTACAAACTCGCACTGACCTGAGGCATCACACCTACATATCAGTTTTACAATATAGTGAACACAGTGAATAAAATATCTCAAAAACCATAGTGCTATCGCACTTTTTTGCAATTTTTCTGCATTTGGAATTTTTTGCCATTTTCCAGTACACTATATGGTAAAACTGATGGTTTCATTTAAAAGTAAAGCTCGTTCCACAAAAAAATCAGCCCTCACATGACCATATTGAGTGAAAAATAAAAAAGTTACGTCTCTCAGAAAAAGAATGGCGAAAAAAAAAACGTAAAGCGAAAAATCGGCCGGTCGTGAAGGGGTTAATTGACACATTTTAACTAATTTTGTTACCAGGTTTTGGTACTCCATCTGTTGCATGTTGTAGGAGATCCTGACTCTAGTGATGTATCACTTATTGGACTGCTTGCTGCAGTTTTTATAAATTCATCGTTTTATCTGCTTCAGATCTACCAGTTCTCAGAATGTTGGACTCTGTATAAACCCGCACACACCCCTGATTGGCAGGTCTTTGTGTACACAGTTCATAGGCAGAAAGCTGCCAATCAGTGGTGGGAATTGGGTTATATGGAGCTCATGAATATGAAGGACTACATGGCAGCAGGTTTATTAGTCCTCTAGGGTTAATCTTCTGTTTATATAGCAGTGATTTTATCAAAACTACAGGAAGCAGCCAAGTAAGTGACACATTGTGTCAGGGTCTCTATCTCTACATCAAATACTTGGTGACAGATTCCCTTTAAGACTGGAATATGGTAAACAGAATGGAAGCTAAGAAGTAGAAGAAGTTGAGGAAAAGTCTTCATCTTCAAATTTGTTATCACTAGTAGTACAGTATGTGTTATGTTCATGTTGAAACTTACAAGGGCTATAGGTAACACACTACAAGCTGCAACTGACCCTGCCAGGTCCTGTACAGTGTAGAGCAGGGGTCCCCAACTCCAGTCCTCAACGGCCACCAACAGTCCATGTTTTCAGGATTTTCTTGGTATTGAACACGTGTTGGAAACCTATGACATCCAAAGAAGTCCTGAATGAAATCCTGAAAACATTGAATATTGGTGGCCCTTGAGGACTGGAGTTTCAGGACCCCTGGTCTAGAGATCCCAACTCCACAGTGCTAGTGGTTCCTGCGTTAGATGGAATAGCCCTTACCACAGATTACTATGGCAACTGGGACTTATGCTACCTGATTGGCTGTCAAGTGCTTCACGTTCATCCTGAAGAATCGAAGGGCAGAGCAAAGTGAAAATTACCTACAAAAGGGAAGTTGTGCTGAAGTAGAAAGTTCTCCCAAAATGAGTAAGACAAACAATAAAATAGAAAATACAAGAAACAGTATATATTAATAAAGAATAGTCTGCTTACTAACAACAACATAAACAGCAGAGAGAAATATCCTAGCTGGTCTTCCACTGATTGGCATAAACAAACAGCAATATGGCTGGACTTCACAATGAGAATATCACCAGCAGGAAATACCAGCAGGAAGAATGTATTTAAAGCCCCACCCAAAAGGTGAATGGGCAGAAAAGTGAGTAAATGAATATTCCTGTTACCCTAATAGAACAAAAGCAAGCATAACAGAATCTAAACAGCCGAAGAAAAGGTTTATCTGCTGTGGTCCACCTGACAGAGCACCCAATCACAAAACACAGGCTCAAGGGTTAAAATCCAAATGCAAGACAGTATGATTAACCATTCTAGCTTTAGCAGTTGAAATAGTTAGACTTTAAATCAGTGTTTACTATTTATCTATTACCTTAAAGGGTTTTTCAACTATGAACAATACCTCATGGTTATAAGGATTAACCTGTTGATAACCTGATCACATCTGTAATATGTGATGCAACCAGACAGTATCACAGGGGACCACTTACCATTTATCCTGCATGGTAAATATGCCAATCATCATTTCTATCTCTGTTTGTTAAGTCGCTATTGTTGAGTGTAATTATATTGTATACCATATACAAGTGCATTTCCATAAATTTAGAATATCATCAAAAAGTTAATTTATTTCAGTAAATCAATGCAAAAATAGAAATGCATATATTATATAGAGTCATTACACACAGAGTGATCTATTTGAAGTGTTTATTTCTGTTAATGTTGATGATTATGGCTTACAGCCAATGAAAACCGAAAAGTCATTATCTCAGAAAATTAGAATTACCACAAAACACCTGAAAAGATTTCCTTTTTCTACCACACTTTTTCCTTCCACTTTCAACTTTCTATTAATATGCTTGGATACACTATTCTGTGAACAGTCAACTTCTTTAGCTATGATCTTTTGTAACTTACCCTCCTTGTGGAGTGTGTCAATGACTGCCTCCTGGACATCTGTCAAGTTAGTAGTCTTCCCCATGATTGAGTAGCCTACTGAACCAGACTAAGGGACCATTTTAAACAGTTATGAAGCCTTTGCAGGGGTGTTGTAGTAATTATTCTAATTTTCTGAGATAATGACTTTTGGGTTTTCAATGGCTGTAAGCCATAATCATCAACATTAACAGAAATAAACACTTGAAATAGATCACTTTCTTTGTAGTGGCTATATAGTATATGTGTTTCCCTTTTTCTATTTAATTACTGAAATAAATTAACTTTTTGAGGATATTCTAATATATTGCGATGCACTTGTATATCATATGTTTTGTACATCCAATTGACCAACAGTTAATCAAATTAAACTATGTACTGCTGTGGAGAAAGGCATGAGTTGGTACATGAGCACTTTATTTGTGAAAATTTTGTAGACATTGTTAGGACTTTTATTATATACTATTAAAATTGAAGCTGTGTGGCATCATATAACTGTGTGATTAGTTGTATTTTCTGGGATTCCATGGGTAAGAACCAGTTTATATTCCAAGAAAAAAAAACACACCCTACAGTACTCTTCATAAAAATACTTATTATTTTTTAAAAAATTAAAACCACACTAGAGTCATAACATTCGCTGTCTCCTGTTTGGTTGACAGAATCAGTTTCAGAGCCTTGGAGGTGGTGAGGAAGCGGTATTGGACTGGACCTTGTGAGGTTACTTTTCATTTTTTATTTCTAAAGAAGCAGTAAACTGTACCTCAACCACTGTGCCTCAACCACTATACTGCACATCAAACTTAGATAATAGTATAATGCCTCAAGCATATGGAAAAATATTGGAAGATACAATGAAAAATGCTACTTGCTAACTTGAACATGTGAATAATGAATTGCATACCTGCCATGAATATTAGGAAAAAGGAGATATTTAGCAATCGCATTGATCAATGTAACTGAGCCCCAAAACCTCGTCAAGGTATATCTCTATATTGGGGTCCCTAGCTCTGTGACCCTAACTGTGTGTCATCTCATTGCAATTAAAAACTGCTGTGGGTGGAGAGGGGTAACCAAGGACTGTCTTATATAGGAGATGGAAAAAACATGGCCGAAAGGGGCGGAGCTGTGCTCACATTCAGAAAAAAAACTACATATAACTGAATAGGATAACTGAAGTGAGCACTAATATATATATTATGAGTGCAAGCCAAAAAATACATACTATATAAGGATAAGGCTGCACATCAAACTTAGATAATAGTATAATGCCTCAAGCATATGGAAAAATATTGGAATATACAATGAAAAATGCTACTTGCTAACTTGAACATGTGAATAATGAATTGCATACCTGCCATGAATATTAGGAAAAAAGAGATATTTAGCAATCGCATTGATCAATGTAACTGAGCCCCAAAACCTCGTCAAGGTATATCTCTATATTGGGGTCCCTAGCTCTGTGACCCTAACTGTGACCCTAATACATACTATATTTTCATTGTATATTCCAATATTTTTCCATATGCTTGAGGCATTATACTATTATCTAAGTTTGATGTGCAGCCTTATCCTTATATAGTATGTATTTTTTGGCTTGCACTCATAATAATATATTAGTGCTCACTTCAGTTATCCTATTCAGTTATATGTAGTTTTTTTTCTGAATGTGAACACAGCTCCGCCCCTTTTGGCCATGTTTTTTCCATCTCCTATATAAGCCAGTCCTTGGTTACCCCTCTCCACCCACAGCAGTTTTTAATTGCAATGAGAAGACACACAGTTAGGGTCACAGAGCTAGGGACTCCAATATAGAGATATACCTTGACGAGGTTTTGGGGCTCAGTTACATTGATCAATGCGATTGCTAAATATCTCCTTTTTCCTAATATTCATGGCAGGTATGCAATTCATTATTCACATGTTCAAGTTAGCAAGTAGCATTTTTCATTGTATATTCCAATATTTTTCCATATGCTTGAGGCATTATACTATTATCTAAGTTTGATGTGCAGCCTTATCCTTATATAGTATGTATTTTTTGGCTTGCACTCAGAATATATATATTAGTGCTCACTTCAGTTATCCTATTCAACCACTATACTATGTGATTTGATACAGTCTTTTTGGGAGTAGTTGAGGATGTCCTCACTGCAGAACAGACTGGTGGAGAGCACCTGAGCGGCAGCAATTGAACATGGTCAGATTCATTATGTACGTAACATGTTATCCATCATTATATGGAATTCAGCTCCACTTCTTTCTCCCACTTTTTTGACGTATCACGAAATTTTAGCCTATGGAATATTCTGATGGTTGTCTCCACTTCCCATGTAGTTATCTTATTTCCTACAAAATATATAGGTGTTTTCATTAGAATTAGATCATATAATAAACAATATTATAAGTGCAGTCTCTGACAAAGTATTATACATCATAGAAAACAGCAACACAAAACAGCCTAATTTTACTGCTACTTAGTGGACAATTTTCTTGTCCTATTTTGATGTGTTGCAAGAGTCATTAAGAACAGATCCTCTGCTGTGTTTATTTAGTGAAGGATCTTTTGATGATGTTAGAGTTCAAGCTAGATGTTAGGTGAGAGGGCAACTTGATGGATTCAATATGGTAAGAACTAGTGAGAGATGTAACAAGATCCCATGGAGATTCCAAAGACATGGCCTCTGAGGTTAAGTATTTCCTGAGTTTGACAGGTCCAGCTGAAATACATATCTGCCTCCTTCTGGAATTTCAAACATTTGGGGAATTGAATGTGCACATCACCAACTCAAGAAAATAGGAACTATAGGATAAACGCACACGGATTAAACTATTGGTAAGATAGATAGATAGCTACAGGGCCGGACTGGGACTAAAATTCAGCCCATGCATTTGGAGATACACAGGCCCACTTTTCGCATGGTGAATGTGTACTATCTTTGTGCACTTGTACATAGTGTAACACGACCATATAACATGTAGTCACGGCTGCGTCCAGTATTACAGCTCAGGCCTATTTATTGCTCTTAGTAGCAGGACCTGGTGAAGCCGCTATTTTCCTACAGAGCTGGATCTCACAGATATGAAGAGGATGCTGCTCTCCATATAATGCTGTGGTCACATAGCTGATGGGCAGGGATACAAAATCAGATCCCCCTGAACTAATATTGATGACCTATTCTACAGATAGGTGATCAGGGAAGCTGTTGTTGTCACTTGTGATAATTTTGGACACATACCACTTAGGGAATATGCAATGACATTTTTGGGGGCAGATCCCACCATGGAAACTACAATGAAAAATCCTCTAATGACCATTTGCATCTACTCCATACCTCCCAACCGTCCCGGATACAGCGGGACTCTCACGCTTTTGAGCCTTTGATCCCGAGTCCCGCCCGTGTGCCTATTTATCCCGTGCTCCGCCCACCCACTGTAGCCCCGCCTCGCTGTTTCTCCCTTCTAATCATTACAGAGTCAAGTGCGCACCTTGAAACTCCTGTGACTGCTGCTGAGGTATGAATCACCCCCTGCAGCAGACCCGACCCCCCACCGCCTTTGCAGCAGAGCGGACATCCCCAGCTCCGGAGCCTGCGCTTCTCTGCAGCTGTTCTCTCTGATTCCCCATGTGCGGCTTCTCACAGCTGGAGACACACGGGGAAACAGGAAGCTGAGGAGAAGACCGTGCAATAAGCACTTATCTCTCCTGCAGATAGCACTGGCCAGTAATAACCTTTGCAGAGTAGGCATCTGCAGACTTCTATTAGCTTACCGATCAGTGGTCTCCTGCCTGTGGAGCTGCTGGGTCCTAGATGCCCAACAGGTTCAGCTCTGCTTTATCCTGGCTCCCCTACCAGTTAAAGGGGACCTGTCAGCAGAAATTTCACAAAACTAAAAGATTAGCTCCTGGGCTGCATTCTGGAAAGGTTCCTGTTGTTAGTGTGCCCCCCTTTGAAACCTAAAAAATACTAATAAATAATAGGGGGAATAACGGACGCAAGACAGCCCGCCCCCGTGACCATAAAAAACATTTGCATACAAAAAGGTAAGACTTTATAAAGTATTTTTATAAAGTCTTACCTTTTTGTATGCAAATTTTTTTTATGGTCACGGGGCGGGCTGTCTTGCGTCCGTTATTCCCCCTTCTGCCGCTTTACGCAGTCCCCCATTGCTCATTTACATACATGAGGACGCCTTCCTCATGTAACTGTCCTCCCGAAGTCTCGCGCATGCCCAGTGACACTCTCGCGGGACTGAGCACTGTGCAAAGTGTGAACGCTTTTGAGGTGATTGCGCAGGCGCAAGATTATGGGCGGCGCTGTGATTGTCATCAGCAGCGTCATCCAAGTACCCGCCCATAATCTCGTGCCCATGTTTTTCCCTCTACCTCCACTGTTATGCGCAAGCGCTGACCATATGAGCCATGTTACCTATTACCGCGGGCACGAGATTATGGGCGGGTACTTGGATGACGCTGCTGATGACAATCACAGCGCCGCCCATAATCTTGCGCCTACGGTAATAGGTGACGTGCGTTCATATGGCCAGTGCTTGCACATAATGGAGGCAGAGGGAAGAGCGCGGGCACGCATACCTCCCAACCGTCCCGGATACAGCGGGACTGTACCGGATTTCAGCGGGTGTCCCGGTGTCACGATCGTGAGGCTTTTGTCCCGTGGAACCCCCCACCCGCTCTCTCCGCATCTGACTTTCTCCCCCTCCTAATGCACATGAGCAGAGCCGAGCGCTGCTTCACTGCTCTGGCTCTGTACTGTCGCTGTTATGGGTGGGCGGCAGCAGCATTTTCCTGGCTGCCGGCGCTTTAAATCGGCACCTGCTGCTCAGCGTGCACTCACTGCTTTCAGTTGGGCTGCTTGTGTACGGATGTGCATCTGTGGGCGGAGCTACCAAGCAACATGCTGAGCTCTGTCCACAGATGAAGAGACTGGAGGAAGAGGAGCTGAACACCAAGGAACGATGTATGTGACCCCCCACCTACCCAGAGCTGTATGCCCCAACCCCCTCCTCAACAGAGCTATATTCCTCCAGTCACCCCCCTCACCACATCTGTATGGCCCCCTCACCAAATTTGTATGCCCCCCAGCCCCCCCACCAGATCTATGCACCCCACAGCTCTGTATGCCTCCAGCCCCCTCCCACCAGATATGTATCCCAGCCCCCCCTCACCATCACCAGATCTGTATGCCCCAGCAGCCCTCTCCTCACCAGAGCAATATGCCTCCAGCCACCCCCCTCACCAGATCTGTGTGCCTCCTAGCCCCCACACCAGATTTGTATGCCCCCACCCCCCCATCAGAGCTGAATGTGCCCCCAGAGCTGTATAAGCCCCAACACCATAGCTATATGCCCCGTAGTAATATTTATGCTACCAGTAATTTGTATGCCCCACAGTAAAGTGTATTTCCCCCAGTAATGTGTATACCCCTTAGTAACGTGTATGCCCCTCAGTGAAAAACACAGACGCTCTTCACTGATGTGTTAAACACACATATGTCCCTTCACACTCCGTGATTCATGGCACACAGTGGTTGTCCATGTGCAATCCGTGATACGTGAACCCTACTCAGTGATTGCACATGGACATATACTTACCTGCCCCCGCTCCTGCTCTCCGTGGTGCTGAAGAGTCCCGCGATTCAGCATCCAGCCACTGCTCTCTCACCTCTGCAGCTACTTCCGGGCCGGCTCTGGCTGCATAAATGAATATGCATGCCATAATGAACCGACCAGGAAGAAGCAGAGAGCAGCTGCCGAACTCGGCATCGCTGGAGAAGGTGAGTTGAAAAAGATTTTATTTTAAATGCCTGTGTTTTTCTGGTACGTGTTTCACGGATCATACCATAGTGTGGTCCGTGGGACATCAGTGATGCCAGAAAAAAAACGGACATGTTTCTGTGTGGCAATCCTGGATACGCCGCCGCATGTACGCCGCACGGAGGCACGGTCAGTGAAAAATCACTGATGTGTGTGCAGATCCATTGATTATAATGGGTCTGCATAGGTCAGTGATTCTGGTACGTATAAAAACTAGCACATACATACCAGAATCACTGACATCTGAAACAGGCCTAATATGTATGCCCCCTCAAGTATTGTCTATGCCCCCAGCCCAGCCCCTCCTGTGCTGAATATACTATAACCCCAGCCCCTCCTGTGCTGTATATACTGTAGCCCCCAGCCCCTCCTGTGCTGTATATATACAGTGTGTGTATAATATACAGTTAGGTCCAGAAATATTTGGACAGTGACACAATTTTCGCGAGTTGGGCTCTGCATGCAACCACATTGGATTTGAAATGAAACCTCTACAACAGAATTCAAGTGCAGATTGTAACGTTTAATTTGAAGGTTTGAACAAAAATATCTGATAGAAATTGTAGGAATTGTACACATTTCTTTACAAACACTCCACATTTTAGGAGGTCAAAAGTAATTGGACAAATAAACCAAACCCAAACAAAATATTTTTATTTTCAATATTTTGTTGCAAATCCTTTGGAGGCAATCACTGCCTTAAGTTTGGAACCCATGGACATCACCAAACGCTGGGTTTCCTCCTTCTTAATGCTTTGCCAGGCCTTTACAGCCGCAGACTTCAGGTCTTGCTTGTTTGTGGGTCTTTCCGTCTTAAGTCTGGATTTGAGCAAGTGAAATGCATGCTCAATTGAGTTAAGATCTGGTGATTGACTTGGCCATTGCAGAATGTTCCACTTTTTTGCACTCATGAACTCCTGGGTAGCTTTGGCTGTATGCTTGGGGTCATTGTCCATCTGTACTATGAAGCGCCGTCCGATCAACTTTGCGGCATTTGGCTGAATCTGGGCTGAAAGTATGTCCCGGTACACTTCAGAATTCATCCGGCTACTCTTGTCTGCTGTTATGTCATCAATAAACACAAGTGACCCAGTGCCATTGAAAGCCATGCATGCCCATGCCATCACGTTGCCTCCACCATGTTTTACAGAGGATGTGGTGTGCCTTGGATCATGTGCCGTTCCCTTTCTTCTCCAAACTTTTTTCTTCCCATCATTCTGGTACAGGTTGATCTTGGTCTCATCTGTCCATAGAATACTTTTCCAGAACTGAGGTGTTTTTCAGCAAATTTAACTCTGGCCTGTCTATTTTTGGAATTGATGAATGGTTTGCATCTAGATGTGAACCCTTTGTATTTACTTTCATGGAGTCTTCACTTTACTGTTGACTTAGAGACAGATACACCTACTTCACTGAGAGTGTTCTGGACTTCAGTTGATGTTGTGAACGGGTATGCGGCGATCATCCACCACTGTTGTCATCCGTGGACGCCCAGGCCTTTTTGAGTTCCCAAGCTCACCAGTCAATTCCTTTTTTCTCAGAATGTACCCGACTGTTGATTTTGCTACTCCAGCATGTCTGCTATCTCTCTGATGGATTTTTTCTTTTTTTTCAGCCTCAGGATGTTCTGCTTCACCTCAATTGAGAGTTCCTTAGACCTCATGTTGTCTGGTCACAGCAACAGCTTCCAAATGCAAAACCACACACCTGTAATCAACCCCAGACCTTTTAACTACTTCATTGATTACAGGTTAACGAGGGAGACGCCTTCAGAGTTAATTGCAGCCCTTAGAGTCCCTTGTCCAATTACTTTTGGTCCCTTGAAAAAGAGGAGGCTATGCATTACAGAGCTATGATTCCTAAACCCTTTCTCCAATTTGGATGTGAAAACTCTCATATTGCAGTTGGCAGTGTGCACTTTCAGCCCATATTATATATATAATTGTATTTCTGAACATGTTTTTGTAAACAGCTAAAATAACAAAACTTGTGTCATTGTCCAAATATTTCTGGACCTAACTGTATATATATATATATATATATATATATATATATATATATATATATATAAAAAAAACCATCCTCCCTTGTGATACATACACAGCCGTGTCAGTGTGCACTATGCGTGGCTAGGTCTGTTAAAGTGATGCCAAGTGATCACATGCCGAGGAGGAGCTGGACAGAGACAAGTGGGGTAGGTGAGTGCGGCTGCTGCCGGCTTCCCCATATTATTACCTCCAATGTGTGTATATGTATGATGTACGGTATATATCTATGTATGTCAGTGCAGAATACTGTGTATAGATTTGTCTGTTTATATGTATTTTAGGGAATTTGTCTTCAAATATGTACCGTATATGTGCGTGTGCTTGTGCCCACGATCAGGACTCACTGTGTCCTGGAGGCAGCGGGTCCTGACCTGCGGGGCTGCACTTCTCCTCCGCAGGAGACCACAGCTGCCTGTGCCCATGATCAGGACTCGCTGTGTCCTGAAGGCAGCGGGTCCTGACCTGCGGGGCTGCAAGTCTCCTCCGCAGGAGAACGCAGCTGCCTGTGCCCACGATCAGGACTCGCTGTGTCCTGGAGGCAGTGCGTCCTGATCTGCGGGGCTGCACGTCTCCTCCGCAGGAGACCACAGCTGCCTGTGCCCATGATCAGGACTCGCTGTGTCCTGGAGGCAGCGGGTCCTGACCTGCGGGGCTGCACGTCTCCTCCGCAGGAGAACGCAGTTGCCTGTGCCCACGATCAGGGTTCAGTGCTCTGCGGTCTGCTGCTGTGTTCTCCCTACGGAGGACGCATGCAACTGCAGCAAACAATTGATATGCTGCAGTCTGGAAAGACGCTCCGCAGGTCAGTGTTTGCTGCAGAAAAAACAAGCACAGTGAGCACAGGATTTCTAGAAATGAATCCACTGTGCTTGTACTGTACAATGCAGCGTTTTAGACACAGCAAAAACACGCTACATCCAAAATGCTGCAAACTTTGCATACTTTGTCCCTCTTTCTCATCTTTAAATTTTGGGAGGCATGTCTACTCTCTGTGCTCATGTTCAGGATTTTGAGCATCTTTTACCCACTTCAGGTTTCTAAAACCACCAAGTGATTAAAATAAGTGACCGCCACAGTCTTCTGGTATTTTCCACTTGAAAAACGTTCTGTATTTGACAATGCAAATCAATGGGAAGGCTCAGAAGATGCCCAGAATCTACAACTCATAGCTTGTCCTTAACAATGGTAGGGAGATGCTGGGAGTTGTTATCAGACTCCGGACCATATGTGCCGCCCCCACGTCAGCAGTCGGGCAGCTCGGATCTGGATCCGCAGTGGCTGTAGGGATCTCCAGACCCGGGCGTCACGCGGACACTCAAATAAAAGGGGACGTATATGTTCGGGGATTGCTGTAGATACTTTGTGTGTGTGGTAATATGGAGTACCACCGCTGCTGTTGGGGAGCACCCGGGGATGATGGAATGGCAGCTGGATGTTAACCCCTCCGTGGGTAGGGATGGATGCCCCGGGGCTCAGTGTCCAGGACACGGGGAGTGATGTTGGCCGGAGGTGGCGCGCCCGGCCGGACCGGGGGATGTTGGTGTACTCACTGTTGAATAATTGCACACAAGTCTGTTGGTAAACCAAGGTGTCAGTGGCTGGCTGCCGCATTCGGGTGTACTCGGGTCCCACACCCGGCTGGTGTACCAATGTCCCTTCCTCCGGCACTCTGTAATTTTCCTCAATTCTGGACAACTCCCTTGCATATGGAACGGTAAAGTCCGCTCCCGGTATGTTCTGGTTTGGAGATGTGCCCGTGAAAACTGACTCTAGGGATTTCAGTGGGTGTTTGCAGATACCCTATCCCCCGCTGTGGGCTGCTGTTTCGTTCTATCTGGGCTAACACTTCTGAAGCAAAGTCTGGAACCTTGTTCCCGGCCTGGTGAATTAGAGAAGGGGCTTGCAACCGTCTTCTAACTAGGGTCCAGGTACCCCGTGTGTGCACGGTTTAAGGATCGGATCTCCGTTGTCAGTACCGGCGGGCTCCAACCCTGCCCCGGTCCACTTTGAATTTCCCGCGACCGGACTCCCGTCGCCTTTGGACACGGTCCACTGTTTGCCACCTAGCCAATAGACCAGGGCCACTACCCTGTCTACCCTTCACTAGGCTCAGCTTTTCCTTGACAGTCTGCCACTGTCACAGACTCCTCTCCACTTCAAACTCAAAACTTAGACTCACTTGTTCCCGCCCCACATCCTCAAGACTCCTAGGTGGGCGCTCCCAATCTGCCTGGTCCTGCCCACTGGTGTGTCCTTCTTACCCTTAGGGAGGTGGCTAGGATTTTGTGGCTGATGGAACCTGGTGTGGGAAGTTGTTGTGTGGGGTGTATGTTTTCTGTGACCACCTGGCGGCACCAGGGCATCACATTACCCCTTGGTTGAATATAGCCTGTCCTCGGGCTGTCCGACCACTGACGTTTATTTTTTTCTAAAAGGAACAGGAAAGATAAATCACATAGTAAAAACATTTCTTCCCTTTATGGGAGGCACATTTCTTAAACGTTGCAAACATAAAACATTACATTCCCTTCTTCTTCACCCGCCACCCAAACAACCTGGTTCCTTGGTGCCACCGCTAAGAATGGTGGGCATCCTTTTTCCCCAGTCCACAGGAGTTCCGGGTAACGCCTACACGGGCCGGGAAAAAGTTCCTTACCCGGCAGTCCATCTCAAGGGCCCCAAGTCCGGGGGACCCCTGGCCTGGAGATTAGCCACCGGTTTCAATAGTGGCTGGGCCTCGGCTTACTCTACCTCAGGCCCTTCCTCCAATCTACCTCTCCAGAGGCAGTGTAGGTGGTGAAGAATAACAAGGGGTATTTACAGGACCCAAGAACATTTTTGGGTTGACCTCACCAGTCCTGAGGTCGTGGTCCATGATTAAAATGGAAAACAGGGTTAACTTTAACACTGAACTGGTAGCCGGGAACCGTTACCTTTTACTCTTGGTCTTCATACAGGAAGCTGTGGGAAGCTAGGCAGGGTTTCTCATTCACCACCACCCATTTCTTCACATCAAGGGCAAACCACCTTCGCTCCCCACAGTGTAGGGTATAAATCACTAGGTCCCCGGGCTCCAACTCTCGGTCCGGGTGACCTATAGAAAGATGAGGGGTCACATCCCTCAGGGACACGAAGATCTCGGAATCCAGTCCCAGCTCATAGATAAACCCCCATCCCTTTTGTGGGTCAAAGCACTTGCCCTCGATGGGCCAGGCCCCGCAACCGGAAAGTAGCCTGCCGTAAGTTGTCTCTCTCTTGATAGATGCGCGCCAGCACCTCGGCCTTCCGCTTCTCTCTTGTAGCAATCTCCTGCTTTAGCTGTCGCTTTTGTTGCTCCCAGTACGGGGCACAGGCTCCATGCTCTTCTTGCTCAGGAATGTGGCACACACAGATGCCCTCGGTGCCGGCTACAACCAGCTTTTCACTCTGCCGAGGGCCCCATCTCTCATTGGCCTTCTCTGCCTCCCTGCAGGTATATCTCGGCTGCTCCACAGCCGGGACTGGGCACTGGGGAACGACCTGTGCGGGGGCCGCTGGTGACTTTTGGGTGGGCTCCACCTCCGGTGCGGCAGGGCAGACTGCCAGGGCCGTCGTCATCTCTGTTGCGGCCGGGCAGACTGCCGGAGCCGTCGCCATCTCTGTTGCGGCCGGGCGGACTGCCGGGGCCGGGTATGACGTCATCAGTACTGCGGCCGGGCTCAGGGTCGGAGGAGATGTCTTCTTGACTGCGGTCCGGCGCGGGGCCGGGACGGGTGTCGGAGTGGGGATGCTGGCAGGGCCCGAGGTCCTCATGGCTGGGGCCTCTTCGGTAAACATGACGGGTTCCACTGCCGGTGTTTGAGGTAGTGGGCTGATCGGGGTGTTGGCTGCGGACACGGGCGGCGTGGGAGGCGATGTGGCGGACAGGAGCAGGCCAGGCTGATGGAACCTGGTGTGGGAAGGTGTTGTGTGGGGCGGCGCCAGGGCGTCACACATACAGGAGCCAAAATACTGATAAGACGCAGGCAGAATCACAAATAATCATTTACATCCATCTCAGTCTCTCTTTTTCCCTCACTCTCCTCTCTCTCTCTTCTCTCTTTCTCTCTCTCCTCTCTCTCTTCTCTCTCTTCTCTCTCCTCTGTCCACTTTCTCTTCTCTCTCTCACTCTCTCTTTTCTCTTTCTTTTCTCTGTCTCTTTTCTCTCTTTTCTCTATCTTCTCTTTCTTTTTCTCTTTTTCCCTCTCTCTCTCTCCCTCTCTCTCTCCTCTCTCTTTTTCTCTCTTTCTCTCTTTTTCTCTCTCTCTTTTTCTCTCTTTTACTCTCTCTCTTTTTCTCAGTCTCTCTTTTTCTCTTTTTCCCTTTCTCTCTCTCTCCTCTCTCTTTTTCTCTCTTTCTCTCTTTTTCAAATTCAAATTCAAATTCAAATTCAAATATGCTTTATTGGCAGGACCAAAATACAATTAGTGTTGCCAAAGCAAGAGAAATACAGTAAGTGTGGTGGGAGGGGATCAGGGTTATGGGGAGTTGGGGGGCACAATTTGGGCTCTGACAGTCCATTTAGGGGTCTTAGGTTCCCCTCAGCTTATGACATGTGGTGACATATTGGGCGGCGATCTCCACCATTGATTCCTCTTCCCCCAGTAGGAAGCGGAGTTTCATGTCCTCATCCATGGATGGAAAGACCCGGGCTATGGGTGGTAAATTTCTGGAAGTGGGAGCCCCTCACTGCTGAGTATTTGTCACAGTGCAGTAGGAAATGCGTCTCGTCCTCCAGAGCCCCCTGCTGGCAGTGCTGGCACAGTCTGTTCTCTCGCGGCTTGTATGTCTGTCGGTGCCGCCCTGTTTCCACCTCTAGGCTGTGGGCACTCAGTCTGTACAGGCTCAGGGTCTGCCTGTCTTTGGGGTGGCGTAGCCTTTCCAGATATGGGGCCAGAGTGTAGTCCCTCCGCAGTGACCGGTAGATGGTGAGTTTCTGGGAGTTCTCTAATTCACTCTTCCAGTCCTCTATGTATTGCATCTTGCAGCTCTCTGAGATCTCTTTTATTTGGGCTTTTGTCAGGGGGTGTTGCTGACTTTGGCTGGACTGGCTGCCGGGGTTCCTGGCTTGCTCTGGGCTCCGGCTCAGCAGGGCTTTATGATGGTAGGAGCTGGGGTTGCTGTTCTGTGTGTGTGCCTGGTGTGATAGCGCCCTCTTGTGTATAGTGAACCATAAGGGGAATCGGCCCAGCTCTGCCCTACAGGCTATGTTTGAGGTGCTGCGATGGACTTGGAGGAGATATTTACAGAACTCCATGTGGAAGACTTCGGTAGGGCTGGAATCCCACTTTGTGTGGTCTGGGTAGGTCACTGGGCCCCATACCTCGCTGCCATATAGCAGTATAGGGGTGATGACGCTGTCAAATATCTTGAGCCAGACTCTCACAGGTGGTTTGAGGTGGTACAGTTGTCTTCTGATGGCATAGAAGGTTCTGCATGCTTTTCCTTTCAGGGCTTCTGCTGCTTGCTTGAGGCTCCCGTTATTGCTTAGCTCCAGACCGAGGTAGGTGTAGCTGCTGGTGTTCTCCAGCGTGGAGCCATTTAATGTGAAGGAGGGAGTGTTTATTTTGTTCTCTCTCTCTCTTTTTCTCTCTTTCTCTCTCTCTCCCCCTCTCTCTTTTTTTCTCTCTCTCCCCTCTCTCTCTTTTTTTCTCTCTCTCTTTCTCTCTCTCTCTTTCTCTCTCTCTTTTTCTCTCTTTTTTCTCTCTCTTTTTCTCAGTCTCTCCTTTTCTCTTTCTTTCTCTTTCTCTCTCTCTCTTTCTCTCTCTCCTCTCTCTCTTTTTTTCTGTCTCTTTTTCTCTTTTTCCCTCTCTTTCTCTCTCTCCCTCTCTCCTCTTTCTTTTTCTCTTTCTCTCTTTTTCTCTCTCTCTCTCTTTTTCTCTCTTTTTCTCTCTCTCTTTTTCTCTCTTTCTCTCTCTCTCCCCTCTCTCTTTTTTTCTCTCTCTCCCTCTCTCTCTTTTTTTCTCTCTCTCTTTCTCTCTCTTTTTCTCTCTCTCTTTTTCTCAGTCTCTCCTTTTCTCTTTTTCCCTCTCTCTCTCTTTCTCTCTCTCCTCTCTCCTCTATATCTCTCTCCCCTCTCCCTCTCACTCTCCTGTCTATCTCTTTTTCCCTCTCTTTCTCTCCCTCTCCTCTCTCTTTTTCTCTCTTTCTCTCTCTTTTTTGCTCTTTCTCTTTCTTTCTCTCTTCTTCTTCTCTCTCTCTCTCTCTTTCTCTCTCTCTCCTCTCTCTCTTTTTTTCTGTCTCTTTTTCTCTTTTTCCCTCTCTTTCTCTCTCTCCTCTCTTTTTCTCTCTTGATCTCTTTTTCTCTCTGTCACTTTTATCTCTCTCTCTTTTTCTCAGTCTCTCTTTTTCTCTTTTTTCCTCTCTCTCTCTCTCTCTCTCCTTTCTCTCTCTCTTCTCTCTCTCTCTCCTTTCCCTCTTACTCTCCCTCTCTTCTCTCTCTTTTTCTCTCTCTTTCTCTCTCTCTCTCCCTCTCCTCTCTCTCTCTTTTTCTCTCTTTCTCTCTCTCTCACTTTTTCTCTCTTTCTCTCTCACTCTCTCTCTTTTTTCTCTCTCTCTTTCTCTCCTTATCTCTCTCCCTCTTTCTCTTATTTTCTCTCTCTCTCTGTCTCCCTCTCTCTCTTTTTTTCTCTCTCTCTTTCTCTCTCTCTTTTTCTCTCTCTTTGTCTCTCTTTTTCTCTCTCTCTCTTTTTCTCAGTCTCTCTTTTCCCACTCTCTTCTCTCTCTTCTCTTTCTTCTCTGTCCTCTGTCCACTCTGTCTTCTCTCTCCCCCCTCTCTCTTTTCTCTTTTCTCTCTCCCTTTTCTCTGTCTCTTTTCTCTCTCTTTTCTCTATCTTCTCTCTCTTTCTCTCTCTCTTCTCTCTCTTTCTCTCTCTCTCTCTCTTTTTCTCTCTCTCTTTTTCTCAGTCTCTCTTTTTCTCTTTCTCTCCTCTCCCTCTTACTCTCCTTCTCTCTCTTTTTCTCAGTCTCTCTTTTTCTCTTTTTCCCTCTCTCTCTCTCGCTGTCCTCTCTCTCCTCTCACTTCTCTCTCTCCACTCCCTCTCAATATCCCTCTTTTCTCTCTCTCTTTTTCTCTCTCTCTCCCCTCTCTCTTTTCTCTTTTTCTCTCTCTCTTTTTCGCTCTCTCTCTCTTTTTCTCTCTCCCTCTCTCTTTTTTCTCTCTTTCTCTCTTTCTCTCTCTCTCTTTTTCTCTCTTTCTCTCTCTCTCCCCCTCTCTCTTTTTTTTCTCTCTCTCCCTCTCTCTCTTTTTTCTCTCTCTTTCTCTCTCTCTTTCTCTCTCTCTTTTTCTCACTCTCTCCTTTTCTCTTTTTCCCTCTCTCTCTCTTTCTCTCTCTCTCCTCTCTCTCCTCTCTCCTCTCTATCTCTCTCCCCTCTCCCTCTCACTCTCCCTCTCCTGTCTATCTCTTTTTCTCTCTATTTCTCTTACTCTCCCTCTCCCTCTCCTTTCTCTTTTTCTCTCTTTCTCTCTCTCTTTTTCGCTCTCTCTCTTTTTCTCTCTTTCTTTCTCTTTCTTTTTTTCTGTCTCTTTTTCTCTTTCCCCCTCTCTCTCTCTCTCCCTCTCTCTCTCCTCTCTCTTTTTCTCTTTCTCTCTTTTTCTCTCTCTATCTCTTTTTCTCTCTCTCTCTTTTTCTCTCTTTTTCTCTCTCTCTTTTTCTCAGTCTCTCTTTCTCTCTCTCCTCTCTTTTTATCTCTTTCTCTCTTTTTCTCTCTGTCACTTTTTCTCTCTCTTTTTCTCTTTTTCCCTCTCTCTCTCTCCTCTCTCTCTTCTCTCTCTCTCCTTTCCCTCTTACTCTCCCTCTCTTCTCTCTCTTTTTCTCTCTCTTTCTCTCTCTCCCTCTCCTCTCTCTTTCTTTTTCTCTCTTTCTCTCTCTCTCTTTTTCTCTCTTTCTCTCTCTCACTCTCTCTTTTTTCTCTCTCTCTTTCTCTCTTTCTCTCTCTCTCTCTTTCTCTCTCTTTCTCTCTCTCTTTTTCTCTCTGTTTGTCTCTCTTTTTCTCTCTCTCTTTTTCTCAGTCTCTCTTTTCCCACTCTCTTCTCTCTCTCCTCTCTCTCTTCTCTCTCTTCTCTGTCCTCTGTCCACTCTGTCTTCTCTCTCTCCCTCTCTCTTTTCTCTTTGCTCTCTCCCTTTTCTCTGTCTCTTTTCTCTTTCTTTTCTTTATCCTCTCTCTCTTTCTCTCTCTCTTCTCTCTCTTTCTCTCTCTCTCTCTTTCTCTCGTTTTCTCTCTCTCTTTTTCTCTTTCTCTCTGTCCTCTCTTCTCTCTCTTCTTTCTCTCTCTTCTCTCTCTTCTCTCTCTGCCTCTCTCTCTCTCTCTTCTCTTTTCTCTCTCTTTTCTCTCTCTCTTTTCTCTCTCTTTTCTTTATCTTCTCTCTCTTCTTTCTCTCTCTCTCAGACCTGGCGATGATCAGCTGATGTGGTCACCTAACGGGATCAGCTAACACTATAAGTCAAGCGGTGAGGCTGGTTTTTTACCGCCCCGCCGGCTAAACTATCAGCTGATGTTGTTGGACAGGAGTCTGCACAGAAGTGTGTAGTTTTTTTGTTTTTTTTTGCACTGATGCATCAGCTGATTGTATAAAAGCCATTTATACAATCAGCTGCTGTGTCATGTGATTCAGGCCCTTGAACCTGACACATCATCTGATTGCTTTGCCTTCCAGCAAACCGATCAGATGATATTGGATCCGGATTAGACGGCGCGGGACCCTTGACCCAGGATTACTGCGGAGGGGGGTTCTTTATTTCAATAAAGATGGAGTCACTAATTATGTTGTGTGTTATTTCTAATAAAAATATTTTTCTGTGTGTTGTGGTTTTTTTTTAATCTGTACTAGAAATTCATGGTGGCCATGTCTAATATTGGCATGACACCATGAATTTTGGACTTAGGGCAAGTTGATAATATACAGCTAGCCCTAACCCCATAATTACCCAGCAAGCCACCCGTCACCAGGGCAGCTGTAAGAGTTGGATACAGCGTCAGAAGATGGCGCTTCCATGAAAGCGCCATTCTCTGGGGTGGCTGCGGACAGCAATTCGCAGCAGGGGTGCCCAGAAAGCTTGGGCCCCCTGCGCTGTGGATTTCAATCCCCAGCTGCCTAGTTGTACCTGGCTGGACACAAAAATTGGGCGAAGCCCACGTGTTGTTTTTTGTTTTTTTTTTTATTAATTATTTCATGAAATTCATGAAATAATTTTAAAAAAAAAGGGCTTCCCTATATTTTTGGTTCCCAGCCAGGTACAAATAGGCAGCTGGGGGTTGGGGGCATCCCGTAGCAGCCTGCTCTACCTGGCTAGCATACAAAAACATGGCGAAGCCCATGTAATTTTTGGGGGAGGCAAAAAAACTCCTGCATACAGTCCTGGATGGAGTATGCTGAGCCTTGTAGTTCTGAAGCTGCTGTCTGCTCTCTGTATGGAGGAGAGCAGACAGCCGCTGCAGAACTATAAGACTCAGCATGCTCCATTCACTAGTGTATACCGGAGAGCAGACAGCAGCTGCAGAACTACAAGGCTCAGCAAACTCCATCCAGGACTGTATGCAGAAATTTTTTGCCCCCCCCCCCCCCAAAAAATGACGTGGGCTTGCCAGCTATAGCAGGCAGGTATGGCTGCCCCCAGCTGCCTATTTATACCCGGCTTTAAAAAAAAATCGACATAGGCTTTGCCCCATTTTTGTGTCCAGCCAGGTACAACTAGGCAGCTGGGGATTGGAATCCGCAGCAAAGGTTGGCCCAAGCTTTCTGGGCCCCTCTGCTGCGAATTGCAGTCCACAGCCACCCCAGAAAATTGCGCTTTCATACAAGCACCATCATCTGGCACTGTATCCAACTCTTCTAGCAGCCCTGAAGCTGGGTGGCTTGCTGTGTAATAATGAGTTAATACTAGTTTTGTTTTACTAGCTAGTATTAAGCCAGAGATTCTTAATGTCAGGCAAGTTTGACCTGGCAGTTAAGAATCTCCAATAAAGGGTTAAAAAAAAGACACCACACAGAGAAAAAATATTTTAATAGAAATAAATACACAGACACACTTAGAGACTCCATGTTTATTTCTCCCTGTCAGCCCTCCACGATCCTGCTTTTCTGTCTTCTTTCTCCTTCAACCCATGCAGCTCTGCTACATCAGACAGCTTTGCATGGGAGGAAGATGCTGCTGCTCTAATCACTCTAGTGAGTGAGCAGAAGCCGCGTGCTGTAAGCGGTGACGTCACCGCTGACAGGTGGGTTACAATAGCAACGGTGCTCCGATCACGTGATTCCCGGTGCCGCAATTCACCGGCTGTGGCATCTAATCCTTGCATGTGGGCTGACTCTGTAAAGAGCGCCCACATGCATGGATGGGGAAGCCGACCATGTGCCAGAGCATTTCGGCGGTACACGGAGATGCTGGAACGATCACCGTGTACCGGAGAGATGCACTGACAGGACCTAGCATGATGTCTAGCCATGTGACCAGTCTGTAGCCAATGAGATAATACACACGTCACTGGTCACATGCTATTTTGACGTCACGAGAGGTCCTATCATCAGTGCTGGTTACCGGGAGGACGCAGTGATTATCGGAAGGAAAAGCGGCGGGAGACAGAGTGCAGGACGCGTTGCGGGGACCTGTAAGTGTTATGGCAATGATTATTAACTGTATGTGTACATGTATAATGTGTTTTTATGTGTTTGCCTCCCATTGTTTTCAATGGGGTTCGAGTGGTTCGTCGAACGGTTCGTCGAACGTTCGTCAAACGGAGCTTTTGTTCGACGAACCGAAATGAACTCGAATGCCAGGGGGGTGGCTCATTTCTTATCATTATACTGCCCCATAAATATAAATATCTCCCATGCTGTGCCCCTGAATAATTAATTGCTGTGCTTCCTTCACAAAATATCCCCCCACACTGCCCTTATCCAAAATACCTTCCACACTGCCTCTCTCCTTAATATACCCCCACGCTGCCTCTTTCCATAATGTCCCCATACACAGCTTCCCACCATAATATCCCCTCCAAACTCTTCTCTTTATAATATACCCCCACACTGCCTCTCTCCATAATATCCCCCCATATTGTCCCTTTTTTTTTATTAATTATTATTATTTATATATTCTCCCCAAACTGCTCTTTTGTAATCCCCCCAAACAATACAATGCACCCCCATTACCCTTCCCCCCACACCAAATACAAGGCACCCCCATTACCCCTACAAACACAAACACACACAATACAATGCACCCTCCATTACCCCTTCCCCACACAGACACAATGCAATGCACCCCATTACCCCTATATATATACACACACACACACACACAATACAATGCACCCTGCATTACCCCTTCCCCCCACACACAATACAATGCACCGTCATTACCCCTATGCACACAATACAATGCACCCCTATTAC
This sequence comes from Anomaloglossus baeobatrachus, assembly GCF_048569485.1. Taxonomy (NCBI): domain Eukaryota; kingdom Metazoa; phylum Chordata; class Amphibia; order Anura; family Aromobatidae; genus Anomaloglossus; species Anomaloglossus baeobatrachus. The sequence goes on from NC_134353.1 coordinate 523,696,753, forward strand.
CCCTACACACACAATACAATACAATGCACCCTCCATTACCCCTCCCCCACAGACACAAACACACAATACAATGTATTGTACAATACACCCCCATTAACCCTACACACACAATACAATACAATGCACCCCCATTAACCCTACACACACAATACAATACAATGCACCCTGCATTACCCCTCCCCCACAGACACACAGACACACACACACAATACAATGCACTCCCATTACCCCTACACACACACACACACACACACACACACATACATACAATACAATGCACCCCCATTACCCCTACACACACACACACACACACACACACACACACACACATAGAAACAATACAATGCATCCCCATTACCCCCCCCCCCACACACACACACACACACAATAGAATGCACCCTCCATTACCTCTCCCCCCCACACACACACAATACAATGCACCCCATTACACCTCTACACACACACACACACACACACACACACACAATAGAATGCACCCTCCATTGTGAAGGCCTAGGCTATGAATCGTTTGTCCAGTATAATAATATTATAATATAATAAGATTAATCTGTATTTTGAATGTTTTATGTATTGCTTTCTACATATATCTGACTGAAATGTTGCAAGGATTGTATATGTAAACAAACTATGCTTAGGGCTAAGTAATGAGTTTGTAGTCTCAAATAAGTAAACTGACAGGTTCTTGGAAAACCGGTTAGACTCATGATTAAGCAATATTCTTGAATAGACTTTCATCCGTTCCCAGACACACCTGAATGACTTAAAGGAATGTTGTTTTACAGGACTGTCCAAAAAGCTGTATAAAATGTTATGCTTTGTGAATACACGGGCAGAAGACCTTCTCTTCTCCCAAATAGAGACACGTTTCTCTGTGTGGTCATTTTTCTGATTAATATACATCTGCGCAGTTCTGATTTGAAATCCAGCTCCGTGACCCTGAGAGAGACCCGGAGGTCTCCCCCAACACCATTACCTCTCCCCCCACACACGCACAATACAATGCACCCCATTACACTTGTACACACACACACACAAAATACAATGCACCCTACACTACCCCTCCCCCCACACACAATACAATGCACTCTCCATTACCCCTCCACACACACACACACACACACACACAATACAATGCACCCTCCATTACCCCTCCCCACACACACACTACAATGCACCCCCTATCACCCCCTACACACACACACAAATACAATGAACCCCCATCACCCCTTTGCACACACACACACACAATACACCCTCCTTTACCCCTCCCCCACGCACAATACAATGCATCCTCCATTACCCCCTCCCCAGACATAATACAATGCATCTCCCATCACCAATACACACACAAATTACACTACCCCATCACTACACACTCCTGCCTCCCCCCCTCCCTCATAATAGAGTATTCCCCCTCTGCCTGTCACAAAGCTGTGTTCCTTCACAAATGTTCCTGTTATGTGTCCTCAGCCCCTCCCCACTTATTCCCATTAATTAAACCTATCTCTTCGGCTCATCCATGGAGCTCTTACCGCAGTCTGATGCATCCAGTGTGGCGCCAGCAGCACTGTGATGACATCAGCAAGGTGCTGATCTCATCACGTTGCTGCACGTCGGGGGCAGGTCCCAGTCCCGGCGCTCTGTTCAAATGTATTTAGGTCTGAAAGACGCAAATACATCTGAATAGGAAGGAGGAAGCTGCGGTCACCGGCACCGCCACCGCCATGCTCCTCAGCAGTGTGTGCAGGCTGGGCACACTATCACACAGCAGGGCCAGCACAGCACAGCGCGCTGCCTCCTGGTCCTGCTGCAGCTAGTGTGCACGGCATGCACACACTGCTGAGGAGCGCGGCAGTGACTGCAGATACAGCGGGCCACTACAGGCACCGGTCCACTACAGGGACTGGCCCACTACAGAGACCGACCGATCTGGCATTTGCCAGAATTGCCCTATGGTCAGTCCGGGCCTAGATAGATAGATAGATAGATAGGAGAAAGAAAAGGTGATACTTGAAAGACCTCCTTTTCTCCTGCATATGTTTATTCTCAATTTGACAGTGGATTTGGAGGACTGCACCACCATTGAGAAAGAAAGAGTTAAAAAGAAATAAAGAAATATAAAACAAATGAAACGTACTATATCAGTAGTCTTAGAAATGCATAATATCTAGTGATTAGCAAGCACTAAAATGTTCGACTGCTCGTTGCTGAAAATGAGCAGGTCGGACACTCAGATGGGTTAGTCTCCAGTAATGAGCATAATTGAAGTCAATAGGAAACTCAAGCCCTTTTCCGGCAGTCCCTCTCAGGAGGCTTGGGGGGGGGGGGGGCAGAATATCAGTGTAATAAATGGAAACTCTGCTCAAATGGAAAGAGAACAGAATAAGGAAGATGCCTGGACACATCTCTGACCCCCAAGTTGTTGCTGGGAACAATGTTGTGAGTATTGTAGTACTTTTACAGAGTGATAGGAAAACATACAAAACCGAAGATAAAATGGATTTTACAGGAAACAATCTTTCCTGTATAGTGACTTGTATATAGGGCAAATTAAAGAAAGAGAAAAAAAGAATCTGCCTCCTCCATCCCTTAGGATATGTACCCATGATGCGTTTTTCTCATTGCTTTCAATGTTGAAAAAACGCTGCAAAAATGCTGAAAGAATTGACATGCTGTTTCTTTCAAAAATTCTGCATTTTTCCATTTCAAAACAATTGCGTGCATTAGATTTATGAAATCTCCTAGCTTTTGTTGGTACTGTAAAAATCAGCTTTTAATTAATAAAACTCATGAAAAAATGATGCAAAAAATTCAGTGATAATGATGTGTGTGTGCATATGTACCGCACCGCGGACTCATCTGCGGCTGCCGAGCTGCTCGGATCCGTGCTCGTGTACTGCGGGTGGTGGCTTGAGCCTCTCACGGACCTGGGGGTCACGTTGCTCTGCAAGGGGGGTTGGCGCTACACGCGGGGATGTGGGGGTGTTTGGATTTGAGGTGATAGTTCGTGATGCCACCCACGGGTTGTGGTGATCGTGGACACCACCGCTGCGGTGAAGGTACGGGGACTCCCGGGAGCGATGTAGTGGCTTCAGCTAGGTGTTGACCCCTCCGTGGGCAGGGGATGTTGGTCCCAGGGCCCGGTTGGCGAGGGTCGGGGTGCAGGGCGCGGTGTTGCGTGCAACGCGGTGCATGCCTGATGGCACTGGTGTACTCACTCTGACACAAGACACTGGAGTCGCTAGTAAACCAAACGGAGTGATGAACGAGGCCCGCAGCCGGCTGCAGCTTTTCCAGTTGGGGTGGCAATGTCCGCCTTTCTCTTGCACCTGTGTGTGAATCTTGACTCCTGTGCCTGGGCACTGGTAGTTCGCTCCCCGGCGTATAAGTGTCGTAGGAGCCAGTTTGCCCGCAGACGCTGGCCCTTGGATCTCTTGCCTTTGGCGGTGGCACTTATCCGGACTGGTTGGGCTGTTGCCTTCAATCGGGACTTAGGTGGGAATGAACCCCTGAGGTCCAGACCGCAATTAGTTAATTTGACTATGGTGGTGGCTTATAGCCTAGTTCAGGGTCTGAGTACCCTGCCTGGTGCTCCGGTATCCAGTTGGCTCCCCGGTTTGGTTCCGGCGGGCCACTACCCTGCCCCAGTCCCTTACGGTTCCACCGGTCGTCTTCCCGGCCTCCTGCAGGCGGCCACTACCGTCTGCCTCCTTGCCAATGGTTACTGGGCTCCAACCCAGCCACCGGAGTAGTCTTTGACAGGCCTGAGCACAGGTTTGCTTCTGAACACAACCTCCCTACAACCTGACTCTTCCAGAGCCAGACTACAACTCTCTTTTCTGTGTTCCCACCCCCAGACCTGTGAACTCCTCGGTGGGTGGAGCCAACCACCTGGCTCCACCCCCCCTGGTGTGTACATCAAACCTGGAGGGTGGTGACAAGGTTTTTGTGTTTGACTGGTGTTACCTAACTGGAAAGGGGGTGATGTTGTGTGTATGGCTACCTGGGATGACCTGGATAGTCCAGGGCGTCACACATTGCATTAATAGCCGGCCATCTGTCCCCGTATTTCCCATCACATATGACTACAGTAGATGACATAGTAGAGGGGGAAATAAAACTACACCACTGGTAGTCACCGGTAAATGTAATTTTAACATTTTACTACCTTTACCTGGCTATGTGGAGAGTGTGATGTGGTCAAATACATCCTGTTTAGTTTATGGATGAAGGTCTGTAACTCACAAAGCCTATGCGAACAATGCAAGAACTAATAAAAAAATAAAAGTAATAGGGACTACGATATAGCCTGTATTAGATACACAGTAAAGGAGGGCCTCATACACATTCTATTAACATTGTTTCATAGTGGGACTCCTAGACTCATAAAACCTATACACTAAGTGCAAGGGCAGGCAAAAATTATAAGGAGGCACTCCACTACACCCTGGAAGATGTAGTGGAAAACCATTTTCTTACCATTATTAAGGAGTGGGACTGCTAGACTGGTACAGCTTATGCACTATGTACAGAGGTTTCCAAAAAATTAGAACGCAGCACTGCAATACACACTGGAAGACATGCAGACGAGTGCATCAGAAAACACTTTTTACCCAACATTAAAGAAATGGTGGCCCTTGACTGGGCCGCCTGATGACCCTCTAAAAATTTGGAACAAGGACTGCATGATGAACCTTTAAACATTTTGAGAGAGGAACACATGATCACTGTATCATAGTTTGCAGGATCAAGCCTTGCCATTGGAAGATTTGAGTGATGCGTGGAATAGCGAAGACCCCTTCCATCGTGGGTGGCAACAGTGCTAAAGGGTGAGATGATCTGTCTAGCCCTTGAAAGATTACGCCTACTGGAGGGAGTGCCATGTCAGGAAATGCCAACCCATGTTGCAGAGTGTCTGCCCCTAAAGAGCATGTAGCGAGAGAAGGTCCACTCATCGTGACTTGACAACAGGGAAAGAGTGGAGACTTGGAAGAAATGGGAAGTCCTCACTCATAAATTTTGAAGGGCCATTAAGCGGCCCTTACTCATACACTTTGGAGGGCCATCAGGTGGCCCTCAGACATAAATTTTGTAGGGCCATAAGACAGCTTTCAATCATAATTACGTTTCAGGGATGCATATTTTCTTTTCCCTATTTATACCGTAAAGTTTGTAGGCATATATTAATATATTATATAAGTAATTTAAAAAACGCAAGGCATGTGGTAAAGGATAGGGAAGTAGACATTGTGCTGATGTTGCACACAGAGCCTGAGGTCGTGGGCCACGTGAAACTGGGCTTGCTGTGGAAACACAACAAAGATTCTCTTCCACGAGACCTAGTTTCTTGTCCCACTTTGTAGGGGGGCATGTGACACAACTCTGGAAGCCAGAAAAGTGCAAATAAGTGGTCAGCTGGGTGACAGATGATGCTTCTAATATGTTTCCCAGAACCACCCTACCTTCCACACAGTCGAATCACACTAACCAATAGTCTGCACCACATAATCCTAATACTGATCCTCCTTTCTCCCACAATGGCAAGTCCCAGGAGACAAGTGAGTCCACACTTGCCACTCTGAAGAGTTCTTTACATTGCCCGTTATTGATTATGGCCTATCACCCTGCACATTTCAAGAGGGACATCAGGAGATTGTGTGTATTATTTTTGTGTAATATTGAGCAACTTTGGACAGAAGATAACATTGGGAAATATCAATTATTGTCTCAAGAGACAGATGATGGAAAGACAAAGTTGCCAACAAGTGATGTTGTTAGGTCAACAAGTCAGGAGGACCAGAGTGTGGCAGTAAAAGAGGAGGTGCTGGATGATGAAGTCCCTCACCCAATCTAGGAAGGTGCCAAGCAAAGCGAGAACAGCACCACAGAGGGGAAGAGATCCGCAGCACCACCACAGGCAGGAAGAAGCAGTGGTGTGGTCAGAGGGAGAATGTGGGCAACTATTCCCCAAGAGCACTCATACGGGGAAAGTTCCCAGGACAAGGGTTAGGTGTTCCTTTTTTATGGTGTATTCACTTGCACCCCTTCCCACCCCAAAAAGGGTATATGGTTTATAGTTTCTTGTTATTATTGTTCCACTCCTCTTTCACCAACATATCAACAGGGTCATCATGCAGACCTCGCTCAAAATTTTGTATGATCATTAGGCGGCACTTGATCAAAATCTTTAGAGGGTGAACAGGCGGTCCTCACTCAAAATCTTTAATGCAGGGGTCCCCAAACTGTATCTTGAGAGCCACATGTGGCTTGTGGGCCCATGATGTGTGGCTTGCGGCTGTCTACAAGCTTAGTGCATTAGCACCAGGTGTACATCTGTTAAAATTAGATCTCTAGGTGATGATTATTATCTGTAGCCCTGCACAGTAGAGTAGATGTGAATGGGGGTAATAAAGGAAAGACTGGAGATTGGTATAGCCTTGGTGTGATTTCAGTGGAAAAGCTTTGGCTGTCATTATACCGGTAATGGGGGCTCTGGGTGTCACTACTGTGAGTGGGGCAGGAACTGGACATGGCTCATGAACCACGCTATATCAAAAGTATGTTAACTTTGTCTGAATATACTTACAACAAAAACATACTATTCATTCTATTATGTACAATATGATTTGTGGATTTTAATAATTTGAATATTTTTCAATAATTATTTTAGAAAAGACAGGTTTTTACTTCAATTGCTTAGATAGTACTAACATATTCCTCAAAGAGATCTAATTGTTCATATCAGTCACTGTTCCAATAGGGCTCATTATCTAATTTCCCTATCTCTGATCAAATTCATAAAAAGCAATTAACCAATTACTGTGTTTTTAGGCTATGTGCCCATGGGGGAAAGTGTCCTGCGGAGCTCCCAGAAAACCACAGCACAACTTTGTCTGTTTCCATGCTGCGGTTTATTTGCAGAATGTCCTGCGGATATGGTGCGGGCATTCTGCGTTGAGGATAGAGTACCATGGCTTCGGCACTGCATCCTCAATGCATAACAAGTGCTGAGTGATTGGGGCGTTCATACCTCCATCATACAGCACTTCTCTACCGTCTCCGGCCGTGTTTACACTGTGAAGGAGAAGGTGGGCGGGCCTGAACTAGCTTCGGCTGTCACATGACTGGAGCTCGTGCAGGCCCCACCCACCTCCTCCTTCCTGCTCCTGTGCACCTAAGGAAAATGACCGGGTGTCTGCTATCAAGGCAGGTAAGTATGGGCCAAAGCAAGGGATTTCCGAAGGTAATGGCGCAGGAATAATTGACATGCAGTTATGTGCGGCTGCGGGATATCCGCAGTATATTCCGCAACCGCACATTCCGCAAAGTGGACACAGCACTCCCCATATCCCATAGGATAACATGGGGAGTGTCTGTACATGCTGAAACCTGCAGATTTATCTGGAAAATCCAGATAAATCTGCAGGTTTTCTGCGGCAAAATCCACAGAAGCAAGCTCCTGTAGGCACAGCTAAGAAAGCTAATTTTCCAGATTATCCAACATATAAATGCAAATATTTATGATAGGATTTTAATCCAAGACTTCAAATATGCAAATAAGCTGTGTGTTTGTTTTTTTAAAACTGTTTACCTGTTTGTTCAAAAGTAATGAAGCAAACAATAAAACTACACAATATCCTACAAACAGATGAGGCGGTACTAAACTATAATATTTGAGAATAAAGTATAATTTAATTGAACAGCTATTGAAAAACCATGCAAATAACATTAATTGCAGATAATGAGGTTAATAAAGCTAAGGTGGTCCCGATTTAATCAATAGTGACATGTCTGCTGTGTATATATATTGCCAAGGCCAACACCCTGCTCCTCTTATGATATCACCTTCTCATCACAGGTGTTCTCCACCACAGATTATCATAATCCCTGATTCGACTGATAACTGCTTCTGAGTGGAATTGGCCTAAGCTCCTTGCCCATGTGTAGCGCCCCTGAAACCATCAGGGTGCTACAAGGTTCTGCATCACCACAAGGATGCAGGGGCTACCCCCATAGGGACCCGGAAACCCAGTACCGGTAATCCCAGTTTTTCCCCAATAATCCCCCACAGAATAGTACCCAGCTAGGGTGGGACCAATGGATGGCTGCCTAGAGGTGGAGCCAATCCAGTCCACTAGTTGACCAGGTGGGACAGGAAGACTGTGGAAAGTAGTCAGTGAGTTGACAGCAGCAGGAGAGTAAAGGTGGAAGTGAAGCGATGTCCTGACTCGAGTTAACGGTGACCTGGTACCCAGGAGAAGTGGTTGCCGGTGGAGTACTCCCGAAACTACGCACCGACGGGGTACAGGACCCTAGGACCTGCACAGCAAGGGGACCATCAAGGACCTTGCTGACCCTAAAGAATCTGAAGACTCAGTAGCAAAGGAAGAACCAGGGACAGAACCAGAGACTCCAACCCCACAGGGTTCACGCTACCGTCAGGCAGACAGAAGTTAACAAACTACAGAAAAGGGACCCTCAGTTGTTCTATACCACGGGGACCCACTTACCAGAGACAGGTGCAGGGGAAGAAGGTACCAGAGAACCAAACTGGCACTGGGACGAGGGGGACCTGGAGGCGAAACCAGCTGGCCTCGGGCAACCAGTCAACATCTACCAGCAGTGAGTAAACCAGTTGCACTGAACACCTATGTGGACTACCTTATTCCGACGCCCACTGCACCCTACACTCTCTGGGGCAAAACCCTACTTGCGGAGGGTCTACCATTCTAGCTGCCAACAACACCAACCCCAGTAGAGACATTCTGCAGGGCCGGCTCCCTAAACTTAGTCACAACACCGCAAGTGGCATCACATGTGGACATTACCTTATTCTCCCCTATAAATATCCCCATTACAAAAAGGGCCCTGGGCATGGAAACAGGCAATGACCACTACTGTGACATACCCAAGATAGACACTACCCGGTACAGAGTACCCCATATCCCTGAGCGCGACACATGCACAAAATTCCTACCTCAAGATTTACCTCAGCTAAGTTCCCAACCATCATCGAAGCTAGCAGCACAGCTTGGCATTAGAATCGGGTCCTCCTTCCCCTCTGGCCCCATGTCATCGAAGTATAAAGGCTGGCTGTTCATCTCTTCCAATACAGTCATATGAAAAAGTTTGGGCACCCCTATTAATGTTAACCTTCTTTCTTTATAACAATTTGGGTTTTTGCAACAGCTATTTCAGTTTCATATATCTAATAACTGATGGACTGACTAATATTTCTGGATTGAAATGAGGTTTATTGTACTAACAGAAAATGTGCAATCCGCTTTTAAGCAAAATTTGACCGGTGCAAAAGTATGGGCACCTCAACATAAAAGTGACATTAATATTTTGTAGATCCTCCTTTTGCAAAAATCACAGCCTCTAGTCACTTCCTGTAGCTTTTAATGAGTTTCTGGATCCTGGATGAAGGTATATTTGACCATTCCTGTTTACAAAACAATTCCAGTTCAGTTAAGTTTGATGGTCGCCGAGCATGGACAGCACGCTTCAAATCATCCCACAGATGTTCAATGATATTCAGGTCTGGGGACTGGGATGGCCATTCCAGAACATTGTAGTTGTTCCTATGCATGAATGCCTGAGTAGATTTGGAGCGGTGTTTTGGATCATTGTCTTGCTGAACTATCCATCCCCTGGGTAACTTCAACTTCGTCATTGATTCTTGCACATTATTGTCAAGAATCTGCTGATACTGAGTTGAATCCATGCGACCCTCAACTTTAACAAGATTCCCGGAGCCGGCATTGGCCACACAGCCCCAAAGCATGATGGAACCTCCACCAAATTTTACTGTGGGTAGCAAGTGCTTTCCTTGGAATGGCATGTTTTTTTGCCTCCATGCATAACACCTTTTTGTATGACCAAACAACTCAATCTTTGTTTCATCAGTCCACAGGACCTTCTTCCAAAATGTAACTGGCTTGTCCAAAGTGCTTTTGCATACCTCAGGCGACTCTGTTTGCGGTGTGCTTGCAGAAACGTCTTCTTTCGCATCACTCTCCTGTACAGCTTCTCCTTGTGCAAAGTGCGCTGTATTGTTGACCAATGCACATTGACACCATCTGCAGCAAGATGATGCTGCAGGTATTTGGAGGTGGTCTGTAGATCGTCCTTTACTGTTCTCACCATTCTTCTTCTCTGCCTTTCTGATATTTTTCTTGGCCTGCCACTTCTGGGCTTAACAAGAACTGTACCTGTGTTCTTCCATTTCCTTACTATGTTCCTCACAGTGGAAACTGACAGTTTAAATCTCTGAGACCACTTTTTCTATCCTTCCCCTGAACAACTATGTTGAATAATCTTTGTTTTCAGATCATTTGAGAGTTGTTTTGAGGAGCTCATGATGCCACTCTTCATAGGAGATTCAAATAGGAGAACAACTTGCAAGTGGCCACCTTAAATACCTTTTCTATGATTGGATACACCTGCCTATGAAGTTCAAAGCTCAATGAGGTTACAAAACCAATTTAGTGCTTTAGTAAGTCAGTAAAAAGTAGTTAGGAGTGTTTAAATCAAGAAATTGATAAGGGTGCCCATACTTTTGCACCGGTCAAATTTTGTTTAAATGCAGATTGCACATTTTCTGTTAGTACAATAAACCTCATTTCAATCCAAAAATACTACTCAGTCCATCAGTTATTAGATATATGAAACTGAAATAGCTGTTGCAAAAGCCCAATTTGTTAAAAAGAAAAAGGGTTAACATTAATAGGGGTGCCCAAACTTTTTCATATGACTGTAAATCATCTTGAAGAAGTTATTATGTTAAAGTATCTTCCTTAACTCCTGGGTCAATCAATGTAGGTTAGGGGGCTAAAAATGGAAAGGCAGAACAGAAACAGGTGTCATTGATTAAATAGAAATTCCACTATGTACATCTTTACAAGTTATAGTGACGGAGGAGGTGGACTGAGCAAAACATTGACTCAAGTTGATGGTGTCACTACGTCATCCTGCTGTTACTGAGATGAGTGATGGGACATACTGTATATTCTATTATACCATTGACATTCACCCCATTGATATGCTTGACAAAGGTAAAGGACACCAAGTGTGACCTAACTTTGGTACTTTTAATGCAGGGACAATTGCAACTAGCATTGTCAATGCTGATACTAGTGGTTCCAACATTTTTCTCCCATGGTATGTTTTTATTTACTCTAATGCTTCCACATTTGTTGACGGTGTCACATTTTGCTTTAACATACAGTTTGGTACAATTATCTTTTTTAAATCATACTAAAATGTTTACCACACGTAGGGGTGCTTCACACTAAGCGACAGCGACAACGACGTCGCTGTTACGTTACCATTTTCTGTGACGTAACAGCGACCTGGTAAGTCGCTGTTATGATCGCTGCTTAGCTGTCAAACACAGCGATGCAGCAGCGATCATAACATCGCTACATGTGCAGAGAGCAGGGAGCCACGCACACTGCTTAGCGCTGGCTCCTTGCTCTCCTAGCTACAGTACACATCGGGTTAATTAACCCGATGTGTACTGCAGCTACATGTGCAGAGAGCAGGGAGCCGCGCACACTGCTTAGCGCTGGCTCCTTGCTCTCCTAGCTGCAGTACACATCGGGTTAATTAACCCGATGTGTACAGCAGCTACATGTGCAGAGAGCCGGAGCCGGCAGCACAGGCAGCGTGAGAGCTGCGGAGGCTGGTAACTAAGGTAAATATCGGGTAACCACCTTGGTTACCCGATGTTTACCCTGGTTACAGCTTACCGCAGCTGCCAGATGCCGGCTCCTGCTCCCTGCTCGCTTCATTTCGTCGCTCTCTCGCTGTCACACACAGCGATCTGTGTGTCACAGTGGGAGAGCGCCTTTGAAGAAAACGAACCAGGGCTGTGTGTAACGAGCAGCGATCTCACAGCAGGGGCCAGATCGCTGCTCAGTGTTACACACAGCGAGATCGCTAATGAGGTCACTGTTGCGTCACCAAAACCGTGCCGTAGCAGCGATTTCGGTAGCGATCTCGCTATGTGTGAAGCACCCCTTAGCCAATGCTGGAAAACCAGGCCGCAGCCGACAACAAAGGGGTACAGCAATTAGAAAACCAAGGAACTAGAATAAACCCCGTTAAAAATTAACTTTTAATGATAGCCTTAAAAGGTCGAGTGACCAACAATACACAAAAATGCAGAAAAAAATAGAATGCAGAGTGTAAAGTAACAATAACTAGGTGGGAGATGATAAAAGTTAAAACTGGCTCTAATTAGGCCCTAATTTGTCTCTCCCTATCTAGCAATGGAGGGTATAAAGCCCTAGGGTTGTGTCACCCCCCCTTCACCTCCGGGAATCCCTTAATCCCCCTGTTATACCCTACTCTGACTAAAAATACCATATATACAAAAATATTAATGAGCCCCATAACAGTGTAACAGTGGGCCACAAAATGATAATTTATCTGATGACGGTGTCCAGAGACACATCCCGACGTGTTTCTCCCCAAAGGTGCTAGGGGTTCATCAGGGTAGAACACCAGGGGGTAGACCGCAAATGCAGAAGCCTCCCTGGGGTACTGGAAAGATGGTGCAAGAAGATGATACCTCACGTCTACCCCCTGAAGTTGATCACTGATGATCCCCTAGCCCTTTTGGGGAGAAATGCGTCAGGACTGCGTCTCTGGACACCGTCATCAAATAAGTTACTATTTTGTGGCCCACCGTTACACCGTTATGGGTGTCATTAATATTTTTGTTTATATGGTGTTTTTAGTCAGTGTACGGTATAACAGGGTGATTTAGGGATTCCCATCGGTGAATAGGGGTGCCACAACCCTAGGGCTTTATACCTTCCATTGCTAGATAGCGAGAAACAAATTAGGGATTAATTAGGGCCAGTCTTTATCTTTTTTCACCTCCCACTTAGTTATTGTTACTTTACACTCTGCACCCTATTTTTTCAGCATTTTTGTGTTTTGTTCGTCACTCGACCTTTTAAGGCTATCATTAAAAGTTAATTTTTAACAGGGTTTATTCTTGTTGCTTGATTTTCTAAAATATGGAATCAACCAGAAATGTTAGGCAAGGCTCATGTGATGGCAAAAACGGCTAATGAAACACCAGCCTCCCTGTAATGTCAGTGTGGTATGCTAGCGTCTCCAATTTGACAATTTTAACTGAATCTGTCATTATGATCAACCCTTATAAGCTCCTCTATAGGCATGTAGGTTATTGAAAATGGAATAAAATGATACTTTAATACCTATGATCTATTGTGTTATTCCTAAGTAATACATAGTTTCCTAATACAGTTAGGTCCAGAAATATTTGGACAGTGACACAATTTTCGCGAGTTGGGCTCTGCATGCCACCACATTGGATTTGAAATGAAATCTCTACAACAGAATTCAAGTGCAGATTGTAAAGTTTAATTTGAAGGTTTGAACAAAAATATCTGATAGAAATTGCAGGAATTGTACACATTTCTTTACAAACACTCCAAATTTTAGGAGGTCAAAAGTAATTGGACAAATAAACCAAACCCAAACAAAATATTTTTATTTTCAATATTTTGTTGTGAATCCTTTGGAGGCAATCACTGCCTTAAGTCTGGAACCCATGGACATCACCAAACGCTGGGTTTCCTCCTTCTTAATGCTTTGCCAGGCCTTTACAGCCGCAGCCTTCAGGTCTTGCTTGTTTGTGAGTCTTTCCGTCTTAAGTCTGGATTTGAGCAAGTGAAATGCATGCTCAATTGGGTTAAGATCTGGTGATTGACTTGGCCATTGCAGAATGTTCCACTTTTTTGCACTCATGAACTCCTGGGTAGCTTTGGCTGTATGCTTGGGGTCATTGTCCATCTGTACTATGAAGCGCCGTCCAATCAATTTTGCGGCATTTGGCTGAATCTGGGCTGAAAGTATATCCCGGTACACTTCAGAATTCATCCGGCTACTCTTGTCTGCTGTTATGTCATCAATAAACACAAGTGACCCAGTGCCATTGAAAGCCATGCATGCCCATGCCATCACGTTGCCTCCACCATGTTTTACAGAGGATGTGGTGTGCCTTGGATCATGTGCCGTTCCCTTTCTTCTCCAAACTTTTTTCTTCCCATCATTCTGGTACAGGTTGATCTTTGTCTCATCTGTCCATAGAATACTTTTCCAGAACTGAGCTGGCTTCATGAGGTGTTTTTCAGCAAATTTAACTCTGGCCTGTCTATTTTTGGAATTGATGAATGGTTTGCATCTAGATGTGAACCCTTTGTATTTACTTTCATGGAGTCTTCTCTTTACTGTTGACTTAGAGACAAATACACCTACTTCACTGAGAGTGTTCTGGACTTCAGTTGATGTTGTGAACGGGTTCTTCTTCACCAAAGAAAGTATGCGGCGATCATCCACCACTGTTGTCATCCGTGAACGCCCAGGCCTTTTTGAGTTCCCAAGCTCACCAGTCAATTCCTTTTTTCTCAGAATGTACCCGACTGTTGATTTTGCTACTCCAAGCATGTCTGCTATCTCTCTGATGGATTTTTTCTTTTTTTTCAGCCTCAGGATGTTCTGCTTCACCTCAATTGAGAGTTCCTTAGATCGCATGTTGTCTGGTCACAGCAACAGCTTCCAAATGCAAACCACACACCTGTAATCAACCCCAGACCTTTTAACTACTTCATTGATTACAGGTTAACGAGGGAGACGCCTTCAGAGTTAATTGCAGCCCTTAGAGTCCTTTGTCCAATTACTTTTGGTCCCTTGAAAAAGAGGAGGCTATGCATTACAGAGCTATGATTCCTAAACCCTTTCTCCGATTTGGATGTGAAAACTCTCATATTGCAACTGGGAGTGTGCACTTTCAGCCCATATTATATATATAATTGTATTTCTGACCATGTTTTTGTAAACAGCTAAAATAACAAAACTTGTGTCACTGTCTAAATATTTCTGGCCCTGACTGTATGTAAATGATCTGTTAAGGTTTCTGAGCGTGACATAGATCTCCCTGAGAATCTGCTTCCAAGCTTATTTGAAATGAAAGGGGAGTTGCCAGTGTGACACATGTAATGACTAACAGTCTGCTCTCCTAAGCTACATGTTTCAAACAGGTAATGCCCACTTTCAAGTAAAATGGTCTATGAAATCATATTCTCAGGAACATCTGTCTCCAGCCCATGGATCTTAACAGCCAACTTACATAATACGAAAAAAATGTGAATTTCACTGGACCTTTACAAAAACATGATATAACACGAAATGCTAAGTAGGTAAAAAATACCAAGACTAAGCACCTGCAACAGTTCATTGTATTCAGGTGGCATGTATGGTTCTAATATTGGACTATTGCACAAAAGAAGTGTGCAAGAAAAATACATTTAACGAGCACAGTTTGTGGGAGAGACAGCAATATTGAATTTTGTAGAGATTTTTGTTTTGTCTTAAAAAATGTATCCAGGAAGCAAACTTTCTGGGACACAAAAGCCTTGGTTTCAGGATTTGTCTTTAGTAGAAAAATGAGGACAGAGAGGTAGTAAACTTCCCTCCTTATTTTCAATATGGGAAAAAAATGCCGTAACTAAGGTGCTGTTACTGCTGGATATCTCAGAGCAATCAGTTCACAGTCACATTGACTATACAGGTCCTGAACCTCCCTATAACATGATAGATATTAAAAAATTGAGACTACAACTCTTATTTTCAATGTACTTCAGCATTGCAATAGTACACAAGATTCATATTTAGGCTTTTTTCTATCGCTAACTGAAATGGCCAAAAATAGTAATATTCCTCATGAACACATGCATAGCAATTTACTCTGAAGCGGCACCTGAAAGTGTAATGACACTTTGTTGACCTCACTTGTTTTTTCTTTTTATGTGTTTGTGCATATTTTTACAGCTATAAAACAATTGATCCCAATTCTTGTTCTGTTTTTAGTTAATATTGAATAACAGATGCAACATTCAACTTCTTTTCTATAATATATTATAATTTTTCATTTTCATCTTTCAAATCATATTGAATTTCCACTAAGGCAATAAGGCCAGATGTATGATTTTCTCATGGAACGTTGCAATCATTCTCTCAATTCCCTATTGTGTATTTCAAATACAAAACATTTCATTCAAAATGTCTGGGAGAACAAGTGATTTTCACAGATGCCAGTAACTGTTTGTTTCTAAACATTCAGATAACATCTTGGCTAAAACCACATTTTCTGGATTTCAAGAATCCAATTTTGTATATTTCCATAGTCAGATAATAACACGGCAAAAGAATGGTCACAAAGCTAGAGAAAAATAACAATTATATCAGATTAAATCTATTCAATATAGAGCATCATTTTTCCAGTAAAACGGAAAACAACCAGGAAAACCATTTTTAGTCATGAATTTACAATATTGTTTTTAAGAAATAAATATTATAAAGTGCATAAAATAATGTAAAAATAACATTTACCTAGTCATTTGACCTGGAACTTCGTACTTCCTAAGGGTACCTTCACACTTAGCGATGCAGCAGCGATCCGACCAGCGATCTGACCTGGTCAGGATCGCTGCTGCATCGCTACATGGTCGCTGGTGAGCTGTCAAACAGGCAGATCTCACCAGCGACCACTGAACAGCCCCCAGCCAGCAGCGACGTGCAAGCGACGCTGCGCTTGCACGGAGCCGCTGACTGGAAGCTGCGGAGACTGGTAACTAAGGTAAACATCGGGTATGGTTACCCGATGTTTACATTAGTTACCAGCGCTGTGTGCAGAGAGCAGGGAGCCGCGCACACTGAGCTCTGGCTCCTTGCTCTCCTAGCTGCTGTACACATCGGGTTAATTAACCCGATGTGTAATGCAGCTACATGTGCAGAGAGCAGGGAGCCGCGCACACTGCTTAGCGCTGGCTCCTTGCTCTCCTAGCTGCTGTACACATCGGGTTAATTAACCCGATGTGTAATGCAGCTACATGTGCAGAGAGCCGGAGCCGGCAGCACAGGCAGCGTGAGAGCTGCAGAGGCTGGTAACTAAAGTAAATATCGGGTAACCACCTTGGTTACCCGATGTTTATCTTGGTTACAAGCTTACCTCAGCTGTCAGACGCCGGCTCCTGCTCCCTGCTCGCTTCATTTGTCGCTCTCTCGCTGTCACACACAGCGATCTGTGTGTCACAGCGGGAGAGCGGCTTTGAAGAAAACGAACCAGGGCTGTGTGTAACGAGCAGCGATCTCGCAGCAGGGGCCAGATCGCTGCTCAGTGTCACACACAGCGAGATCGCTAATGAGGTCACTGCTGCGTCACAAAAAGCGTGACTCAGCAGCGATCTCGGCAGCGAGCTCGCTGTGTGTGAAGCACCCCTTAGTATTCAGGGTTCGTCATTATAAGACAAACACTCTGATATGCAAATTGCCACTTCAGAGAAGTAGAGGACTTGAGTTTTAGTGCGAACTACTGGAAGTAGCAATCCTAACTCCTTCACGACCGATGACGTATATTTAAGTCATCGGCTATGTCTCTGCCTTTGATGTGGACTTCCACGCTAAGCCCACATTTTTCCTCTCACTTCATAACTGAT
Source organism: Anomaloglossus baeobatrachus (assembly GCF_048569485.1). NCBI lineage: Eukaryota > Metazoa > Chordata > Amphibia > Anura > Aromobatidae > Anomaloglossus > Anomaloglossus baeobatrachus. The sequence goes on from NC_134353.1 coordinate 523,714,311, forward strand.
TTAATCAGCCACTAAATGTCTTCAACAGCCACCAGTGGATGTGAGATACACCCACTTCTGTTAACCAGTTAAATGTCACTGTCAATCATGGACATCACCACCCTATCCACCTGACGAAGATTTTGTGTATATCGAAACGCGTTGTGGCTTTGATAAAACAAATAAAACTTACTAAACGATTTTGTGACCTCCATAGCACTCTATTAGACCATGATTCACTTTTATTGAATCATGGACAATGGCATTTAACACACGCAGACAGGAAGCGCGCCCTTGATCTCGCTCATCGACGAGACCATCACATGATTGAGAGGCGCCGATGGGTTGTCATGATAGCTGGGGGTTTGCTGAAGACCACTGTGCCTGTCACCACGATTCTCCTGTGAACGTCGGTTGGTGATTTCTACTTTACAGTGCAATGCTGATGCACTGCTCTGTATAGCACAGGCAATCAGATGATCGCAGCTTCAAGTCAAATAAGGGATCTATTAAATACAGTAAAAAGTAAATAAAGGTTTTAAAAAATATTTAAAAAAATAACAAAACACAAAAGTTTAAATCACAGACCCTTTTTGACCCATTATAAATACAGCAATTAAAAAAGAAAAAAATACAGATATTTGGTATAACAAAAAACAAAAAATACTTATCAGCCAGTCCACCACCATCTGCAATTCCTGGTATAGAGAAAGGGAATTGTATTAACTATCCAGGTATATATTCAATGCATAGGCATAATTTCATGTGTGGGGGCACAATGAACCATTAAATGTCCAGGTATATATTCAATATATATATATATATATATATATATATATATATATATAACATTCAATGCATGTAGTTTCTTCTGACTGAGAATCCAGAGCCCCGCCCTATTACCAGCCTCTCTTCATGATTCTATATAGCCAGGAGCCTGCCTTCCCATACCTGCATATTTTAATAGCACATGGAGGCATTAAGGTTAGGTTCCCGAAAAATTAGAGATTACCTTGTCATTGGTTTCAGGCTCATTTGCATTGATGAATACATTTGCTAAATATCTCTATTACTTTCAAATATTCATAGCAGTTTTGCAATGCCATTTTCATATATTCATTTTTTTCAGATAGCTAAATGTATTTTTCATTGTTCTTAGTATCCATATAGCAGTAATGCTTTACCATTTTTCATGTTTATTTTTTTATAGTGGTTAGTGTGCAGCTTATTATTCTTATTATATTCATGTATTTTAAGGCTAGCAGCTAATTCACACACATAGGTGTTCCATTTAGTCTTTTTTCTGATTAGCATGTATCGTATATTTCTGACTATAAGACGCACTTTTTTTTCCCCCAAATGTTGGGGGAAATGGGGAGTGTGTCTTATAGTCTGAATGTGGGGCATGGCTGCGGGGAATGAGGGTGCTGTGGTGGAGTGGGTCATCAGCGGCATGCGCAGGCTGTAGCAGCGCCTGCTGTGACCACATGGGCCCGCTCGTTTCATATGCACGCCCATCCTCCCGCCCATCATCTCTCAGCGCTGAAGCCGGCACTGACGGGTGGGCGCCATGATGGGCGAGGCATGCGTGCATACTAAACAGCCAGCCCCCGTGATCACCCCTGGCAACTACAGCCTGGAGTGATCATGTGCTGCTGTATTCACTGCTCCCCGCGCATCATTATCAGCGCGGGGCGCAGTGATTAAGTATACTCACCCGTCACCGTTGAATGCAGCATCGCGATGTCCTCCTGTCTGCCGGCCACTGCTGTGTGTGGAGACTAGCGGTGCGCACAGCGATGACGTCATCGCTGTGCCCAAAGCTCTCTACACACATCAGCGGGCGGCAGACAGGAGGACATCGCAATGCTACAGGGAACGGCGATGGCTCCACACAGGTCAGCAGCGCTGCTGCTGACACAGACAGGAGAACGAGCAATGCTGCTGCATTGAGGAAAGGTGAGTATAAACGTTTATTTTTTTGTGTGCCACAGGATGCAGGCCATATACCAGGATGGGGGTATATAGCAGGATGGGGATATATTGCAGGATGGGGGTATATAGCAGGATGAGGGCATATACCAGAATGGCAGTATATACCAGGATGTGGGTATATAGCAGGATGGGGTATATAGCAGGATGAGGGGATATACCAGGATGGCAGTATATACAGGGATGTGGGTATATAGCAGGATGAGGGCATATACCAGGATGGCACTATGTAACAGGATGGGGGTATATACCAAGATTGCGGTATATAGCAGGATGAGGGCATATGCTAGGATGGCGGTATATAGCAGGATGAGGTCATATACCAGAATGACGCTATGTAGCAGGATGAGGGCTATACCAGGATGGTGGTATATAGTAGGATGGGGGCTATACCAGGATCAGGGACATATATATATATATATATATATATATTTATTTAAAAAGAAGGAGCCAGCACGATTTCTATACTGTATTAATAAATGGAAATTTTTAGCAAAACATTGCAATATTTTGAGCCACCCCGCCAACGTCACGGCAAATTCCATGGGGCAGTCCTACACTAAATATTATATTTTATTTGGGGTGCCATATGGCCTCACACCTTTAATGCAGAACTGCTTTGCCCCCAACCCCCAGTTGCCTATTTGTACCCGGCTGGGAACCAAAAATAAAGGGAAGCCCTTTTTTTATTATTTCATGAATTTCATGAAATAATTAGAAAACAAATGACGTAGGCTTTGCCCCATTTTTGTGTCCAGCCAGGTACAACTAGGCAGCTGGGGATTGGAATCCGCACCACAGGTTGGCCTGAGCTTTCTGGGCCCCACTGCTGCGAATTGCAGTCTGCAGCCACCTCAGAAAATGGCATTTTCATAGAAGCGCCATCTTCTGGCGCTGTATCCAACTCTTCCAGCACCTGCCTGCTATACCTGGCTAGCATACAAAAATATGGCGAAGCTCACGTCCTTTTTTTGTAGTTTTTTGGCAAAAAAAATAAAAAATGCTTCCCTGGATTTTCCATTGCCAGTGAAGGTAACACCAAGCAGTGGGGGTTAGCAGCCAGTAGCTGCTTGGATTACCCTTAGCTAGCAATACAAAAAATGCAGCGGGAGCCCATATATATTTTTTTTAATTATTTATTTAAATAACTAAAAATAAAATGGGCTTCCCTGTATTTTGATTGCTGGACATCACAGTGCTGTAAAAATAAATCTTTAAAAAAATGACGTAGCGCTCCGCGGTATTTTTGATTCTCAGCGCAGATAAAGCAGACAGCTATGGGTTGCCACCCCCATCTGCCTGCCGTTACCTTGGTTGGCAATCAAAATACAGGGAAGCCCATTAATTTTTTCTATTTAAAAAATAGTTAAAAAAAAAAAATGACGTTGGGTCCCCCCATTTTTGATAGCCAGCTAGGGTAAAGCAGACGGCTGTAGCTTGAAAACCACAGCTGGCAGCTTTACCGTGGTTGGGGATCCAATGTGGAGGTCCCCTCAGGCTCTTTTTTATAATTATTTTATAAATATTAATAATTACACAATAAAAGTAGGGTCCCCCCCAAATTGGATCACCAGCCAAGGTAAAGCGGACAGCTGTGGTCTGGTATTCTCAGGGTGGGAAGGTCCATAGTTATTGGGCCTTCACAGCCTAAAAATAGCAGGCCGCAGGCACCCCAGACGTGGCGCATCCACTAGATGCGCCAATCCTGGCGCTTCACCCCAGCTCATCCCGTGCCCTGGTGCAGTGGCAAACGGGGTAATAAATCGGGTTGATACTAGCTGTAAAGTCACCTGAGATCAAGCCCAGCAGTTTGTGATGTCATGGCGTCTATTAGATACCCAACATCATAAACTGTCAGTACTAACAAAAACAAAAAATCGACAAAAGAAATTTATTTGAAAAAACAGTCCCCAAAACATTTCCTCTTTCACCAATTTATTGTAAGAAAAAAAATAAAGGGGTCCCACGACGACTCTGGACCGTCTAGAATATGGGGGGGAGACACTCAGGGAACGTATCCCCCATTTTCTAGGTGTGCGGACCCTTCATGTGAGGAGTGTGGGTGCAATGAATCTGCACTCACTCTCCCCGGGTCCACAGCAGCAGAGTCCATGTCGTAATGGTTGCTACCAAAGCTGCAATGCCCTGCTCATGAGGTAAGGGCATGCCTAATCAGGAGAACTACTGTAGAGGAAACTCTGCTCACTGGTATATAGGTGCTCAGAGGTAATAATAGATAAAATTAGTGAGTAACCTCGGCACTCTAGTAAGTCAGTAAGTCACAATGGATAGTAATGCAAAATCACTCTTTATTGGTCCATATTAAGAAAAAAAATTCTTTCAATTCAATTCAATCCATATTAAGAAAAAAATTTTTTTCATAAGCATATATGTTTTTGTCCAAAACAAGTTACAAATGACGTTTCGGCCTGAGCCTTCGGCAGATTGGACTTATCTGCATGTAATCATGAAAAATGACAATAATCAGTATCACATAAGAGTGAGAGAACAATAACATAAACTCGAACAATGTAGAGGTACAATTGGGATGCAGCAAAAAAATTGCAACACAGCAAGAAATGAAACACATGATACAAATGTCATAATACAGTACAAGGACAATATAGTAATGACAAATATGGGGTCAGAGTAGACTTAGACAGCTCTGGTACGAAAGAGATGTCAATCATAAAGTAACATGTGCAGTAGGTGTAGAGCTACAGTATGCATGGCAGAGCTAATGGGTAGACCGACCATAGAAAAAGAACGGAGAAAAAGTGGAGAAAAAGTGGAGCATAAGAGGAGAAAAAGTGGAGAAAAAGTGGAGAAAAAAGTGGAGAAAAAGTGGAGAAAAAGTGGAGAAAAAGTGGAGCATAAGAGGAGAAAAAGTGGAGCATAAGAGAAGAAAAAGTGGAGAAAAAAGTGGAGAAAAAGTGGAGAAAAAGTGGAGAAAAAGTGGAGATTAAGAGGAGAAAAAGTGGAGAAAAAGTGGAGCATAAGAGGAGAAAAAGTGGAGAAAAAGTGGAGAAAAAGTGGAGCATAAGAGGAGAAAAAGTGGAGAAAAAAGTGGAGAAAAAGTGGAGAAAAAAGTGGAGAAAAAGTGGAGAAAAAGTGGAAAAAAAGTGGAGAAAAAGTGGAGAAAAAGTGGAGATTAAGAGGAGAAAAAGTGGAGAAAAAGTGGAGCATAAGAGGAGAAAAAGTGGAGAAAAAGTGGAGAAAAAGTGGAGAAAAAGTGGAGCATAAGAGGAGAAAAAGTGGAGAAAAAAGTGGAGAAAAAGTGGAGCATAAGAGGAGAAAAAGTGGAGAAAAAGTGGAGCATAAGAGGAGAAAAAGTGGAGAAAAAGTGGAGAAAAAGTGGAGCATAAGAGGAGAAAAAGTGGAGAAAAAGTGGAGAAAAAGTGGAGCATAAGAGGAGAAAAAGTGGAGAAAAAGTGGAGAAAAAGTGGAGAAAAAGTGGAGCATAAGAGGAGAAAAAGTGGAGAAAAAAGTGGAGAAAAAGTGGAGCATAAGAGGAGAAAAAGTGGAGAAAAAGTGGAGCATAAGAGGAGAAAAAGTGGAGAAAAAGTGGAGAAAAAGTGGAGCATAAGAGGAGAAAAAGTGGAGAAAAAGTGGAGAAAAAGTGGAGCATAAGAGGAGAAAAAGTGGAGATTAAGAGGAGAAAAAGTGGAGAAAAAGTGGAGCATAAGAGGAGAAAAAGTGGAGAAAAAGTGGAGAAAAAGTGGAGAAAAAGTGGAGCATAAGAGGAGAAAAAGTGGAGAAAAAGTGGAGAAAAAGTGGAGCATAAGAGGAGAAAAAGTGGAGAAAAAAGTGGAGAAAAAGTGGAGAAAAAAGTGGAGAAAAAGTGGAGAAAAAGTGGAAAAAAAGTGGAGAAAAAGTGGAGAAAAAGTGGAGACTAAGAGGAGAAAAAGTGGAGAAAAAGTGGAGCATAAGAGGAGAAAAAGTGGAGAAAAAGTGGAGAAAAAGTGGAGCATAAGAGGAGAAAAAGTGGAGAAAAAAGTGGAGAAAAAGTGGAGAAAAAAGTGGAGAAAAAGTGGAGAAAAAGTGGAAAAAAAGTGGAGAAAAACTGGAGAAAAAGTGGAGATTAAGAGGAGAAAAAGTGGAGAAAAAGTGGAGCATAAGAGGAGAAAAAGTGGAGAAAAAGTGGAGAAAAAGTGGAGCATAAGAGGAGAAAAAGTAGAGAAAAAAGTGGAGAAAAAGTGGAGAAAAAGTGGAGCATAAGAGGAGAAAAAGTGGAGAAAAAGTGGAGAAAAAGTGGATAAGAGGAGAAAAAGTGGAGAAAAAAGTGGAGAAAAAGTGGAGAAAAAGTGGAGCATAAGAGGAGAAAAAGTGGAGAAAAAAGTGGAGAAAAAAGTGGAGAAAAAAGTGGAGAAAAAGTGGAGAGAAAGTGGAGAAAAAAATGGAGAAAAAGTGGAGAAAAAGTGGAGAAAAAGTGGAGATTAAGGGGAGAAAAAGTGGAGAAAAAGTGGAGCATAAGAGGAGAAAAAGGTGGAGAAAAAGGTGGAGAAAAAGTGGAGAAAAAGTGGAGAAAAAGTGGAGCATAAGAGGAGAAAAAGTGGAGAAAAAAGTGGAGAAAAAGTGGAGCATAAGAGGAGAAAAAGTGGAGAAAAAGTGGAGAAAAAGTGGAGAAAAAGTGGAGCATAAGAGGAGAAAAAGTGGAGAAAAAGTGGAGCATAAGAGGAGAAAAAGTGGAGAAAAAGTGGAGAAAAAGTGGAGAAAAAGTGGAGCATAAGAGGAGAAAAAGTGGAGAAAAAGTGGAGCATAAGAGGAGAAAAAGTGGAGATTAAGAGGAGAAAAAGTGGAGAAAAAGTGGAGCATAAGAGGAGAAAAAGTGGAGAAAAAGTGGAGAAAAAGTGGAGAAAAAGTGGAGCATAAGTGGAGAAAAAGTGGAGAAAAAAGTGGAGAAAAAGTGGAGAAAAAGTGGAGAAAAAGTGGAGATTAAGAGGAGAAAAAGTGGAGAAAAAGTGGAGCATAAGAGGAGAAAAAGTGGAGAAAAAAGTGGAGAAAAAAGTGGAGAAAAAGTGGAGAAAAAAATGGAGAAAAAGTGGAGCACCCTTTGGTACCTTTCATGTGGCACTAAGGGGTGCTTAGCTTTGTATTTAGCCAAAAAAATGAAAAAAAATGACGTAGGGTTCCCCCTAGTTTTGTAGCCAGCTAGGGTAAAGCAGACGGCTGCAGCCTGCAGACCACAGCTGGCAACCTCACCTTGGCTGGTAATCCAAAACTGAGGGCACCCCACGCTGTTATTTTAAATTAAATAAATAATTAAAAAAAAAAACACGTAGGGGTCCCCCAAAATTGGATCACCAGCCAAGGTAAAGCAGACAGCTGGGGCCTGATATTCTCAGACTAGGGAGGTCCATGGTTATTGGAATCTCCCCAGCCTAAAAATAGCAGGCCGCAGCCGCCCCAGAAGTGGCGCATCCATTAGATGCGCCAATCCTGGTGCTTCGCCCCAGCTCATCCCGCGCCCTGGTGCGGTGGCAAACGGGGTAATATATGGGGTTAATACCAGATGTGTAATGTCACCTGGCATCAAGCCCTGGGGTTGGTGAGGTCAGGCGTCTATCAGATACCCGACATCACCAACCCAGTCAGTAATAAAAAAAATAGACGACAAACACATTTTTATTTGAAAAAACACTCCCCAAAACATTCCCTCTTTAACCAATTTATTAGATTGAAAAACAAATCCAGGTCTGGTGTAATCCAAGGGGTTGCCATGACGATCCACACTGTCCCAGTCAATGAAGAGCAGGATGTTCCCCATTGGCTGGGAGAGCAATGCAGTGACCTGAGCTAACATCAATGGGTCAGCCCAGGTCACTGCAGGGGGGTGACAAGTGCTGCTGTCAGCGAGGTACATTACCTGCGCTGACCTCCAGCACTGCCGACAGCCCCTGTCACTGAGGTCAATGACCGGCGCCTTCACATCAAGTATCGCGAGAGGTCCGTGACGTCACCGCCAGTGTCAGTCTCGGGTCGGAAGCGATAGGTGATGTGACAAGCGGCGGCCATGGAGGAAAGTGACAGCGCTGAGGTCGGGATGGCGGGACTTCATCACGCAGGTAAGCCGAGCAGGGGGGGGGTGTGTGTGAGAGTGTGTGTGTGTGTGCGTGTGTATATGTATGTATACATGCCGCGGGCAGGAGGGGGCGGAGTGAGCTGAGCGGGAAGTGTGGGCTTCCTGCACGTAACTAAGATAAACATCGGGTTACTAACCAAAGCGCTTTGCTTGGATACCCGATGTTTATCTTGGTTACCAGCTTGTGGCAGGCTGCCAGCGATGGCTCCTGCACACTGTAGCTGGGAGGGGGGGGGTGTGCGTGAGTGAGAGTGTGTGTGTGTGTGTATATGTATGTGTACATGCCGTGGGCAGGAGGGGGCGGAGTGAGCTGAGCGGGAAGTGTGGGCTTCCTGCACGTAACTAAGATAAACATCGGGTTACTAACCAAAACGCTTTGCTTGGATACCCGATGTTTATCTTGGTTACCAGCTTGTGGCAGGCTGCCAGCGATGGCTCCTGCACACTGCAGCTGTAAAAAGCCCTGCTTTTTGCTGCTAGAACCGTTCTCGAACGTATCTAGAACTATCGAGCTTTTGCAAAAAGCTCGAGTTCTAGTTCGATCTCGAACAGCCCCAAAAATCACTCGAGCTTAGAACTGGAGAACCTCGAACCGCGAACCGCGCTCAACTCTAATCATATAGTCCGAAAAATACGGTAGTTTCTTCTGACTGAGAACTAGAGATGAGCAACCCCCCTAGTGTTCGAGTTCAGTTCGTCGAATGGCGGGTGTGTTCGTCAACCGTTCAACGAAATTTCGTCGAACACCTTCAAACTCCATTGAAAACAATGGCAGGCAAACACAAACACATAAAAACACATTATACATGTACACATACAGTTAATAAACATTGCCATAACACTTACAGGTCACCACGACGCGTCCTGCACTCTTTTCCTTCCGATATTCGCTGCGTCCTCCCGGTAACCAGCACTGATGATAGGACCTTCCGTGACATCAAAATAGTATGTGACCAGTCACGTGTGTTTTATTTCATTGGCTACAGACTGGCCACATGGCTAGACGTCATGCTAGGCCCTGTCAGTGCATCTCTCCGGTACACGGTGCTCATTTGTGCACCTCCGTGTACCGGCGAGAGGCTCTGGCACATGGTTGGCTTCCCCGTTCCTGCATGTGGGCGATCTTTACAGAGTCAGCTCACATGCAAGGACTGCAAATAAGAAAGCCGCGGAGACACCATCACGTGTTTCTCAACGCTGGCAGGAAACTAGCCAGGTCTTTCACCGGGAAGGAACAACCACGGGAAGGGCAGTCTCCAGTCAAGGAGACCACCTATACCAAACATGGTATCCATCCACAGACAGCCGTTTCGGGGTATTTGCCCCTCATCAGTGTGGAGTAGGAATCTGGCTAGTGGGGGCAATGCCTAGTATAAGACTACTTAAGCAAGCATTGTTGACCTTAGGGAGATCAACATATCCACTGCGGAGACACCATCACGTGTTTCTGAACGCAGTGATTCTAGAGCATTGCCCCCTGGGAAGTATGCAAATAAGAAAGCCGCGGAGACACCATCACGTGTTTCTCAACGCTGGCAGGAAACTAGCCAGGTCTTTCACCGGGAAGGAACAACCACGGGAAGGGCAGTCTACAGTCAAGGAGACCACCTATACCAAACATGGTATCCATCCACAGACATGCTCTAGAATCACTGCGTTGGGAAACACGTGATGGTGTCTCCGCAGTGGATATGTTGATCTCCCTAAGGTCAACAATGCTTGCTTAAGTAGTCTTATACTAGGCATTGCCCCCACTAGCCAGATTCCTACTCCACACTGATGAGGGGCAAATACCCCGAAACGGCTGTCTGTGGATGGATACCATGTTTGGTATAGGTGGTCTCCTTGACTGGAGACTGCCCTTCCCGTGGTTGTTCCTTCCCGGTGAAAGACCTGGCTAGTTTCCTGCCAGCGTTGAGAAACACGTGATGGTGTCTCCGCGGCTTTCTTATTTGCATACTTCCCAGGGGGCAATGCTCTAGAATCACTGCGTTGAGAAACACGTGATGGTGTCTCCGCAGTGGATATGTTGATCTCCCAAAGGTCAACAATGCTTGCTTAAGTAGTCTTATACTAGGCATTGCCCCCACTAGCCAGATTCCTACTCCACACTGATGAGGGGCAAATACCCCGAAACGGCTGTCTGTGGATGGATACCATGTTTGGTATAGGTGGTCTCCTTGACTGGAGACTGCCCTTCCCGTGGTTGTTCCTTCCCGGTGAAAGACCTGGCTAGTTTCCTGCCAGCGTTGAGAAACACGTGATGGTGTCTCCGCGGCTTTCTTATTTGCATACTTCCCAGGGGGCAATGCTCTAGAATCACTGCGTTGAGAAACACGTGATTGTGTCTCCGCAGTGGATATGTTGATCTCCCTAAGGTCAACAATGCTTGCTTAAGTAGTCTTATACTAGGCATTGCCCCCACTAGCCAGATTCCTACTCCACACTGATGAGGGGCAAATACCCCGAAACGGCTGTCTGTGGATGGATACCATGTTTGGTATAGGTGGTCTCCTTGACTGGAGACTGCCCTTCCCGTGGTTGTTCCTTCCCGGTGAAAGACCTGGCTAGTTTCCTGCCAGCGTTGAGAAACACGTGATGGTGTCTCCGCGGCTTTCTTATTTGCATACTTCCCAGGGGGCAATGCTCTAGAATCACTGCGTTGAGAAACACGTGATGGTGTCTCCGCAGTGGATATGTTGATCTCCCTAAGGTCAACAGTGCTTGCACATGCAAGGACTGGCTGCCACAGCTGGTGAATTGTGGCCCCGGGAATCACATGATGGGAGCAGCCAGCATTGATATGGTAACCTCCTGTCAGATTACTTTAGCAATGGTGGCAGCGTTGACATTACCGCTTACAGCCCGCAGCCTCTCCTCACTCACTGAGTGATTAGACTGCACGAAGAGCAGCAGCATCTTCCTCCCATGCAGTGCTGTCTGATGTAGCAGAGCTGCATGGGTTGAAGTTGAAAGAAGACAGAAGACCAGGATCATGGAGGGATGAGAGGGAGTAATAAACATGGAGTCTCTAAGTGTGTCTGTGTATTTATTTCTATTAAAGTATTTTTTCTCTGTGTGGTGTCTTTTTTTTAACCGTTTATTGGAGATTCTTAATGGCTGGGGCAAACTTGCCTGACATTAAGAATCTTTGGCTTAATACTAGGTAGTAAAGCAAAGCTAGTATTAACTCATTATTACCCAGCAAGCCACCCGGCTACAGGGGTGCTGGAAGAGTTGGATACAGCGCCAGATGATGGCGCTTCTATGAAAGCGCCATTTTCTGGGGCGGCTGCGGACCGCAATTCGCAGCAGATGGGCTCAGAAAGCTCGGGCCAACCATTGCTGCGGATTACAATCCCCAGCTGCCTAGTTGTACCTGGCTGGACACAAAAATGGGGCGAAGGGCTCCCCTATTTTTTTAGTTCCCAGCCGGGTACAAATAGGCAGCTAGGAGTTGGGGGCAGCCGTACCTGCCTGCTGTACCTGGCTAGCATACAAAAATATGGCGAAGCCCACGGCATTTTTTTTGGGGGGGAAACTCCTGCATACAGTCCTGGATGGAGTATGCTGAGCCTTGTAGTTCTGCAGCTGCTGTCTGCTCTCCTCCATACAGACAGAGAGCAGCTGCAGAACTACAAGGCTCAGCATACTCCATCCAGGACGGTATGCAAGAGTTTTTTGCCCCCCCCCCAAAAATTACATGGGCTTTGCCATGTTTTTGTATGCTAGCCAGGTACAGCAGGCAGCTACAGGCTGCCCCCAACCCCCAGCTGCCTATTTGTACCCGTCTGGGAAACAAAAATATAGGGAAGCCCTTTTTTTTTTTTAAATTATTTCATGAATTTCATGAAATAATTAAAAAAAAAATGACGTGGGCTTCACCCAATTTTTGTGTCCAGCCAGGTACAACTAGGCAGCTGGGGATTGGAATCTGCAGCGTAGGGTGCCAAAGCTTTCTGGGCACACCTGCTGCGAATTGCAGTCTGCAGCTGCCCTAGAAAATGGCGCTTTCATAGAAGCGCCATCTTCTGGCGCTGTATCCAACTTTTTCAGCTGCCCTAGTGACGGGTGGCTCACTGGGTAATAATGGGGTTAGGGATAGCTGTATATTATCAACTGGCCCTAAGCCCAAAATTCATGGTGTCACGCTAATATTAGACATGGCCACCATGAATTTCTAGTACAGATAAAAAAAAAACACAACACAGAAAAATATTTTTATCAGAAATAAAACACAACACAATTAGTGACTCCATTGATATAGACATAAAGAAACCCCTCCACAGTAATCCTGGGTCAAGGGTCCCGCAACGTCCAATCCGTATCCAATATCATCTGATCGGTTTGCTAGAAGGCAAAGCGATCAGATGATGTGTCACATCACACAGCAGCTGATTGTATAAACGGCTTTTATACAATCAGATGATGCATCAGTGCAAAAAAAACCCAAAACAAACTACACACTTCTGTGCAGACTCCTATCCGACAGCAGCAGCTGATAGTTTAGCCGGCCGGGTGGTAAAAAGCCGGCCTCACCACTCGACTTTTAGCGTCAGCTAATTCTGTCAGGTGACCGCATCAGCTGATCATCGCCAGGTCTGAGAGAGAGAAAAGAGAAAGAGAACAGAGAGAGAAAAGAGAAGAGAGAGAGGGAGAGCGAGAGAGAGAGGAGAGAGAAGAGGAGAGAAGAGGAGAGAAGAAAGAGAAGAGCAGAGAAGAGCAGAGAGAGGAGAGAGAAGAGAGAGGTAGAGAGAGAGAAGAGAGAAAAAGAGGGAGAGAGAAAGAGAGAGAGAAAGAGAGAGAGAGAAAACAAGAGAGAGAGAGAACAAGAGAGAGAAGAGAGAGAGGAGAGAAGAGAGAGAAGAGAGAGGAGAGAGAAAAAGAAAAAAAGAGCAAAATAGAGTGAAAGAGAGAGAAAGAGAGAGAGAGAAAGAAAGAAAGAGAGAACGAGAGAGAGAGAACAAGAGAGAAGAGAGAGAAGAGAGAGGGGAGAGAGAGAGGAGAGAAGAGGAGAGAGGAGAGAGAAGAGAGAGGGAGAGAGAGAGAAGAGAGAAAAAGAGGGAGAAAGAGAGAGAAAGAGAGAAACAGAGAGAAAGAGAGAGAAAGAGAGAGAGAAAGAGAGAGAGAGAACAAGAGAGAGAGAGAAGAGAGAGAGGAGAGAAGAGAGAGAAGAGAGAGAGGAGAGAGAAAAAGAGAAAAAAAGAGCAACATAGAACGAAAGAGAGAGAAAGAAAGAGAGAGAGAGAAAGAAAGAGAGAGAGAACAAGAGAGAGAGAACAAGAGAGAAGAGAGAGAAGAGAGAGGGGAGAGAGAGGGGAGAGAGAGAGGAGAGAGCAATGCAGCCTCATTCCGTGAACTGCTCCGATTTTAGAGGTGTGGCCCGTGGCTCACAGCTGATGTCTGGCTTCTCCCCTCAGTGCATAATTAAATTAAATTATAATTATAAATAATTAATAATTATAATTTAAATTCTTTACTGGGGCCACCAGGACTTGAACTCGTGAACTAATGCTCTCTAGGCCGTAGCTCTAACCATTGAGCCACTGACTCTAATGAGAAACATAGGAAGATTTGGTTATCTTGACCTATGCATTGCAGAGTGAAGTCTCCGGTGACAGCGCGGCTCACTTCAGGTGCTGCGTGGAGAGGACACAGATCGCTCGTGTTCTACGGGGCTCCCTGCCAGCTTCATGTAGCAGAGCTGACAGTGTCATGTGGATTACTTTGGACCTGGATTGTTGTTTGGAGATTAATAAAGAGGTAAATGAGGTTTTTTTTGTCTTTTATTCCAAATAAAGGATTTTTCGTTGCCTTTTTTTATTTACTTTCACTTACAGGTTAATCATGGAAGGTATTTCGGGGAGACGCCTGTCATGATTAACCCCGTTATTACCCCGATTGCCACCGCACCAGGGCAATTCGGGATGAGCTGGGTAGAGTCCTGGGACTGTCGCATCTAATGGATGCGGCAATTCCGGGCGGCTGCCTGCTGATATTGTTAGGGTGGTGGGCTCCCCATAACGTGGCGCTCCCCATCCTGACAATACCAGCCTCCAGCCATGTGGCTTTATCCTGGCTAGTATCAAAATTAAGGGGAACCACATTTTTGTTCTTTAATTATTTATTTATTTATTTTACTGCACGATATAGACCCGCCCACCAGCGGCTGTGATTGGTTGCAGTGAGACAGCTGTCACTCATCGTGGGGGCGTGTCTGACTGCAACCAATTATGGGCGCCGGTGGGCAAGGAAGGCACGGAATACCTGATTGAATAATGAAGCGGCAGCCACTTTCAAAAGAGGAAAAGCCGCCGGAGATTTGTGACAGCCGTGCAGTGCCGCGCCCATGATCGGTGAGTAGGAAAGAGAGAGGGATTGTGCTGGGGACGCAGGACGCATGCAGATACGCAACGTGCGCACATACTTAGTGTGAAAAGCCACGCTTTTGGTGATCGAACCGTTCTCGAATGTAACTCGAACTGCCGAACCCCCCAAAATCACTCGAACATGAAATTGGCAAACCGTTCAACTCGAACATCACTCAACTCTACTTCTAAGGTGTCCAAATGGTGACAAACAACTCAGAAGACACCACAAACACATGGAAAAGTGACAAGTACATATACTCATGCTGAAAGAAAAGAGCTGGATGAGAAAAAGGAGGAGAAGACACAGATATAGGCATGTCATGCCCTTCTAAAAGCATGTAAAACACAGCAAGTGGACTCCAACAAGAGTCTCCAATTTTTCAAAAAATTTGGCCACAGACACCACTTAAGTGGCATCAATTGTCCCACAGTTGCAAACTTAAAATGTTGATTTGCATGAAGCACAATCAAAAATACCCTGTTTCCCCGAAAATAAGACACCGTCTTATATTTTTTTTTGCCCTGAAAAAAGCACAATGTCTTATTTTCAGGGGGTGTCTTATTCTTGAGGAGACATGGTTGGGGGTAAGTTTACCCCCCACAAAAAGCAGACCCACCCCCCCATCCCAGGATCGGCATACTTACCAGCCCCATTCGTCTGTATGGCTCCCAGATCCTTCTGTGATCTCCCATCAGGTACGCTGCACGCCTCCCCTGCGTCTGGCTGACATCAGATCTCTCTCTCACACACACACACACACACACACACACTTCTCCCTGTGATATCCCTGCAGCTGTACTCCCCTGCGTCTGGCTGACATCAGATCTCACACACACATCAGATCTCACACACACATCAGATCACACTCACTCACATACAAACACACAAATCAGATCACACTCACTCACACACAAACACACACACACCCACCCCACTTCTTCCCACCCACCCCACGATCCCAGCAGCTGCTGTGCTCCTCTGCCTCCTGCCGACACTCACAGATCCAATCGCATACACTCACACACACTCACACATCAGACAGTATACACGCACACATCTGATCGCATACACTCACACACACACCCCACTTCTCCCTGTGCCCTCCGGTGGGCGGTCCCAGCAGCTGTGCTGCAGCCATGCTCCTCTGCCGACACTCAGATCCGATCGCATACACTCTCACACACACACACACACATACACATCAGAACACACATCAGAACACACTCACACATCCGATCGCATACACTCACACACACACTGACGATATCGCACATAGGTGCTCACAACATCCGGAGATGCCACATGCTTCCGGTCATGTGATCCTCCGGCAGGTCCTGGAAGGGCACTGCACCGCACAGTATCGCCGCCGAGAAGCAAGCGATATCACTGGATGTTGTGTGTGTTTATGCGATCTGATGTGTGTGTGTGAGAGTGAGTGAGTGTGATCTGATGTGTGTGTGTGTTCCGCCGCTGCAGGACCTTGCTGCGCTCACCTGCTCCCAGTCGGCGTCTGGTAAATATGATCTGGGGTCTTCTTTCTTCTGTCTTCTCTCTTCTGGGGGTGCCCACTGCCTATAATGAAGTGTCCTGCAGTGTCTTTAACTCTTTCACCGCTGCATGACACTTCATTATTGACCGCAGCTATGTCTTATTTTCAGGGAATGTCTAATATTAAAGCATCCCTGAAAACTCCTGCTATGCCTTATTTTCGGGGGACGTCTTATATTCGGGGAAACACGGTACACAAGCCTTTACTCTCCCCAGGATGACACATGGGTAGAAAAGTCCTTGTGGATCCATGACTTGTTCATCTTGATGAATGATCATCTAAAACACAGCAAGAAGACTCCAACAAGAGTCTCCATTTTTTCCAAAAATTTGGCCACAGGCATCACTTAAGTGGCATCAATTGTCCCACAGTTGCAAACTTAAAATGTTAATTTGCATGACGCACAATCAAAAATACACAAGCCTTTACTCTCCCCTGGATGACACAAGGGTAGAAAAGTCTTTGCAGATCCATGATTTGTTCATCTTGATGAACGTTAGTCTGTCCACATTGTCAGTGGACAGACATGTGCACTTATCTGTCAGCACACCCCCAGCATCACTGAATACACGTTCCGAGAGAACGCTGGCTGCGGGACACGACAAGATCTCCAAGGCATAAGTGGTGAGCTCAGGTCATTTTTCCAGATTGGAAGCCCAAAATGAGCAAGGCTCCAGTTGCAGAGTCATGGCATCGATATTCACTTGGAGATACTCCTGTATCATCCTCTCCAGGCGTTGACTATGTATCAGACTTCTTGTGTCTTTTGGTCATGCAAAGGATGGTTTAAAAAAATCATGAAACAATTCCTTAAAATTGCTGTTACCACCAGATACGGTGTTGCTAGTACGGTTTTAGTGATGATGACTCGACAGTCCCATGGTTGGCAAGTTAGTACTGTGAGATTCACTCTTTGCACCACTGGTCTTTAGTGGAAAAAACAATCTCATATTGTGTAACAGCTTCTGCTGATACTCCTGCATACGTGCGTCCCTTTCTATGGCAGGAATTATTTCACCAAATTTTGACTTGTACCGGGGATCTAAGAGTGTGGCAACCCAGTAGTCAGCATTACTTCTAATTCTGACAATCCGAGGGTCATGTTGTAGGTAGTGCAGCAAGAAGGCGCTCATGTGTCTTGCGCATCCAGGAGGACCAAGTCCTTGCTGTGTTGGTGGCGGCGAGGTGAGAATCATGCTTCCTTCCTCTGCCCTCTTCCCCCAACCTCGCACAACAAAAAATGTGATCAAGGTCTTCCTCATCTGCTGAGTCTTCCATTCCCATCGCCAGTTCGACCTCCATTCCTTCCTGGGCTCCTGCACCTTCCTCAGCAGTTTGGCTGCGACCATGCGCCCTTGTTAATCCCTCTCCCCCACCGTCCCATGCCTGCCGCCTTGGTACTGCTGAACGTCTGGACCTTTGAAATCTTTGTATCCCTTCCGCATATGAATCCTCCTGTACTTCCTCCCCTTCCTCTTGTCCCACCACCTGACTCCGAATACTGTTTAGAGTGTGCCCCAGCATGTAAATGACTGGAATTGTCATGCTGATAATGGCATCATCAGCGCTAAATATCTTCGTCGCCATGTCGAAACTGTGCAGAAGGGTGCATAGGTCCTTGATCTGAGACCACTCCAGCAGCGTGATCTGCCCCACCTATGCATCTTGTTCGCCCAGGCTATACATCTAACGTATAGCACCAGCGCTCAGCGGTGCTGCCACAGTCGCTGCAACATGTGGAGAGTCGAATTCCAGCATGTCGGCGCATCACATTTCAGCCAGTGACCCGGCAGCCCTAAAGACTTCTGGGGCGATGCAAGTCGTTCAGCTGCGGGGTGTGAACGGCAAAAATGAGCACATAGTGACCATGCCCTCTGCAGAAGCCCATGTAAGCCGGGATAGTGGGTTAAAAATTGCTGGACAACAAGGTTCAACACATGAGCCATACAAGGCAAGTGTGTCACATTGCTCCGGCGAAGGGCCGCACCCAGATTTGCAGCATTGTCGCACACGGCCTTCCCTGGCTGCAGGTTGAGTGGAGATAACCATTGATGAAACTCGGTCTCCAGATCTGACTACAACTCGTCAGCTGTGTGACTCACATTTCCCCGACATTTCAACATAAAGACCGCCTGATGCCGTTGAGCTCTGCTGCCAGCATAGTAAGGAGGTGTTCGGGATTCCTTGTGCGCAGTTACAACATGGGTGGAATGACCAGACACACTTTGGGTGGAGGTGGAGGACCCAGACGAGGTGTAAGAGGCAGAAGCAGTTGAGGAACTTCTACATACAGACGATTGATGCACAACTCATGGGGACGGCAAGACTTGTACAGCAGACCCTTCTCCAACTCTCACCATAGTTATCCAGTGCCCAGTCAGCGACATGTAACGCCCCTGTCCATGCTTACTGGTCCAAGTATCTGTAGTGAAATGCATCCTGTCACACACACAGTTTCTTAAGGAAGCGGTGATGTTGTGTGCGACATACGGGTGTAGCGCAGGCACACCTTTCTTGTAAAGGTAGTGGCGACTGGGCATCTGGTACTGGGGCACTGCGAGGGACATGCATTGAGTAGGGTGTCCCTGGCAAACTGCTGGTCTGTGAGGAAAGTGCAGGCGGAGACATAATGTTGCCTTCATCCAAAGGTGGTGCTCTCGATGTCTGAGAGAGCTCAAAATCAGCAGCTGTTTCCACTTCCAAAACAACTGACGAACTGCCAATCACACTGCCTGTTGCAGGTAAAGAGGTGGAAGGTCTGCGTCCACAAGCATGTGTGACTGCTGTCCCCACAGTCACAGAGGATGAAGAGCACACGGATGCACCTGAAGGGGCAGACGGGAATTGTAGCACAGTGAGCTTCCCACTGCGACTTGTGCTTCATATCTATGTGACGGTTTATGGATGAAGTACTCAAACTAATGAGTTTTTGGCCTCTACTTACAGATTGGCGTCAAATCTTACAGATGACATGAGTTGGGTGATCCTTTGCGATGTCAATAAAAGTACCAGGCTAGTCAAGGCTTAGAGCCCATGCGACCTGCAGAGCCACCCCGACTTCTGCTCAGAGGCAGAGTTGTGGCTGAGGATGCAGTTGTTGACGTGCTTCCAGTACTCCGTCACTGTCCAGGAAGGCGCAACCTAACCTCGTCGTCAGTAAAATCCTCCTCCACCTTCTCTGTTGACCTCATCGACTGGCTGACTGTGGGTTGACAGTAAGTGGGATCTCCAACCTCATAATCACCCTGTGTGTTCTCACTCCCCTCGTCCTGAGAGCCAACCTCTCCCTGCCCTGACCGAATAGTCAAGTTGTCATTACAATGAGGGTCTACATTATGCTCAGAACCTTCTTCATCTGGGCCTGGATCCAACTCACAAAGCTTCTGGGCATCAGTGCAGATCATTTCCTTGTCTGGACTCACTGCAGCTTTGGAGCAGACCTCTGATTCCCAGGCTATAGTGTGACTGAACAGCTCTGCAGACTCCACCATCTCTGTTACCCCATACTCAGCAAGGCGGATAGAAACTTGAGAGCTGGTGGGAAGGAAGTGCAATTGGGGTGACACCTCAGAGGACTGGAGTATTTGGGATGTTGATGAAGTTGAAGTAGAGGAGAGGCCACTTGATGGAGCACTTGAGATCCATTCAAGCACCTGCTCTTTTTGTGCCTCATCTACATTTGGTAGCGATGGTTGTGTCCGTAAGAAAGGGATCATATCAGATTGTCCACTGAAGAAGACATCTTATTTTGACTGGAAGGTGGTCTTTCTTCAGCAGATGTTACTGTTGCTTTACCACCTACCCCACGGACACAAACTTTTTTTTCCCTTTTCAACATGCCTGTTCTCCTTTCCACCAGCATCTGGCCTTTTGCCACTCACTTTGTATGTGAGCAAATTGACAACTCTTTGTTGCAGTTAAAAATTGGCTACTACAGATGGAGAGGTGGGGTAGCTTTCTTGACAGCAGTGCTACGCCACTGACTATCACACACTGATACTATTCCCAAGGGATTGCCTGGACTACCTGCAGTTAAAAATTGGCTAGTAGAAATGGAGAGGTGGGGTAGCTTTCTTGACAGCAGTGGTACGTCACTGACTATCACAGACACTGATACAATGCCCCAAAGAATTGCCTGCATTTTTTGCAGTTAAAAATTGGCTAGTAGAAATGGAGAATTGGTGTAGCTTTCTTGACAGCAGTGGTACATCACTGACTATCACAGACACTGATACTATGCCCCAAAGAATTACCTGAGCTGATTTAGACAGACTCTGTGAAAAACCCTTGCACAGCGCTGGCACAAACCTGCCTAGCAAAAATGGCTATGAACTGCTCTAATCTAGCCCTCAAAAGGGCTGAAATTACAAGTCGTCCCTAATCCCTAAACTGATGTGTAGATTGCACTGTATAAGTGTATAGCGCCCACAGCAGCAGCAGCGGGAGCGGTGACTGACACACACCCGCAGCACTTAGATAATGGCGGCGATGAGGAAAATGGCCGGGTCTTATAGGGCTTGTCTGGCAAAAATCCATTTTGCTGTGTGTGTGTCTGTGATTGGCTGACAGCCTGGCCCGCCCCACTGAACGTGCAGTTAGGGAAAAAAAATGGCGATCACCATTCTTTCAGCACTCAGCAGCACTAATCTAAACCCCGTCCCACCTGCACACTATACGCTGAATTTTGATAATATCATTATTAACAGTGACTGACAGTATTACTGTGAAAAGCTATCTAGTAACTAGCTACGCTTTTGGTGATCGAACTGTTATCGAACAGTAACTCGAACGGTCGAACGTTAAGCAAATCGTTCGAGTTCGTCGAACGACTCGAACATCGCCCAAAACAACTCGAATTTGAAAATGGTGAACGGTTCAATTCGAACATCACTCATCTCTACTTAGAACCCTGCCCTATTACCAGACTCTATTCATGATCCTATATAGCCAGGAACCTGTCTGCCCAAACTTGCAGAGTTTTAATAGCGCATAGAGAGGAATTAAGGTTAGGTTCCCGAAAAATTAGAGATTACCTTGTTGTTTGTTTTCGGGCTCATTTGCATTGATCAATACATTTGCTAAACATCTCTACTACTTTCAAATATTCGTTGCAGTTTTGCAATACCATTTTTTATGTATTTCATTTTTTACAGATAGCTAAATGTCTTTTTCATTGTTCATAGTATCCCTATAACAGTAATACTTTACAATTTTTCATGTTTATATAGTGTTTAGTGTGCAGCTTATTATCTTTAGTGTAGTGATGAAATCGCAGAGTGATGACCTCATCACGCTGCTTCACACTGAGCGATGGGATGATGCGGTAACACCCTTCTGTGCTCCACTGATCTTGCTTCTGCCTTATGGCTATTTTGCATGTGATCCCCTAGAAGAGCTTCATCTGCAACTTAATGATGTGTTGTAGTGGCCGAAGTGACATGGCCAGCCCCCCTGCTACGGCTGTGACTGGGGCCCAGAGAAGAAGGGGGGCTCAGGACTTACTAAATCTAAGTAATTACCCTGGGCCCAGCCGGGCCTACCTCTTTACTGGGCCCTATACACCAGTCATAGTTGTCATGTCCTGATGTTGGCCCTGGAGCTGGGTTTAGTTTTGTTGTTATTGGGCTATGCACTCTTTCTGGAAGTAAAATTCATCAAGACTAGCATTTTGCATGTCAGTCATAATTAACAGTGCGCTGAAATAAGATGCACTAAATTCATTAATAGATGTGTGATAGTGATGAGTGAACATGCTCGCTACTGCTCGATACTCGATAGAGCATCGGGGTGCTCAAGCACACTCAGTTTTCAATTAAGTATCCCTAGTGTTCAAGCACCATGCTCGAGTCCCCGCACCATATGTTTCATGGTTGTTTGAGAGCCATTAAACATGTGGGTATTACCTGCCATTCATGGTAATATTGTACTTGAATAAGTATGATTGGCGGACCGTCTTGGGTCATCAGCTCTGTATAAGAGGGGGGTACGATGCTCAGCACACTCTACCTCGGAAACAGTGTAGGAAGAGCTGCTGGAGAAGGGATAATTTATTAATGTAGCAGGAAATGAATAGGCAGGGATTATTGCCTTACAATCCTTGTTGCTGCACCCTAAAACCAAAAGTCCTTTTCAGGGCTACATCTATTATATTATATTCTATTCCCTATTAATACCGCTCTTAACTGCATTTAGTGTAGGCATACTTGCTGGAGAAGGGATAATATATTATTTTAGCATTAAAGGCATTTAGGCAGGGATAATTGCTTTACACTTCCTGTTGCTGCAATGTAAAACCAGAAAACATTTTCAGTACTACATATATTGTGTTCTAATGTATTCTATTCTATTTTATTATACATCTATTCTATCCCTATTAATACTACTGTTAGCTGCATACCTAATTTAATATGCGCAAAGCGTGCGGTAAAAAATTGAGAAGTCCCACTGATGGTGGTGCACATAGAGGCCATGTCTATGCCCCCAGGGTCCCCCAGGTTTGTTTCTGCCCCCAGCATCCTCAGGGCTGTCTGTGTCCCCAGCATTCCCCTGGTCTGTTTGTGCCCCCAGCATTCCCTAGGTCTGTTTATGCCATCAGTGTCCACAAGGTCTGTTTGTGCCCACAGTGTCCCCTAGGTCTGTATGTGCCCCCAGCATACCCAGTGCTGTCTGTGCCCCCAGCATTCCCTAGGTCTGTTTATGCCATCAATATCCACTAGGTCTGTTTGTGCCCACAGTGTCCCCCAGGTCTGTATGTGCCCCCAGCATCCCCAGTGCTGTCTGTGCTCCCAGCATTCCTCAGGTTAATTTGTGTCCATAGTTTTCCCCAGGTCTGTTTACGCCCCCAGCATCTCCCAGGTCTGTTTGTGCCCCCAGTGTGCCCCAGATCTGTTTGTGCCCCCAGTGTCTCCAGTGCTATCTGTGCCCTCAGTGTCCCCCAGGACAATTTGTGCCCCCAGAGTCCTCAGGACTGTCTGTGTCCTCAGCATCCCCCAGGTCAGTTTGTGCCGCCAGTCTACCCAGTGCTGTCTGTGTCCCCTTGGTTGTCTGTGCCCCCAGCTATGTATATACCCCAGTGATATATGCGCCCCCAAGGCTGTATATACCCCAGCGATGTTTGTGCCTCCCAGCTATGTCTGTGCCACCCTGTGATTCCTATGCCCCCAGTGATGTATGTAATTCCCAGTGATGTTTATGCCCCACAGCCATGTCTATGCGTGATGTATATCCCTCCCCTGTAAAATATATTGCCCCAACATCTCCTGTGATCTCTATGCCCCTAGCCTCCTTATCCCATTCCGTGATGTATATGACCCATCCCCTCCTATGATATATATGCTGCAGCGTTTCCTGTGATGTATACGACCCCAGCGTTTCCTATGATGTATATGCCCCCAGTCCCTCTTGCTGATGTATATGAGCTAGCATCTCCCGTGATGTATATGTTCTCAGCCTCTCCTGTGATGTATATGCCCCCAGTATCTCCTATAATGTATATGCCCCAGTATCTCCTGTGATATATAAAACCCCAGTGTCTCCTTTAATTTATATGCCCACAGTGTCTCCTATGTGATTTATATGTCACAGTCCCAGCTGACACAAACCTGTAAAAGCAGTTGTGATAAGCAAAAAGATCAATATAGCCTAATATCACAGCCGCACCAAAGGGAAGCAGCTCCAGCCACCACAGTGAGTTAATTGTTTGACCAAACATAGCACGGTAATATTGTGTGGTCCCCGAATGATGGAAGGAATTTCCAAATGGCTTCCAGCAGAAAAAAGGTTCCCCCCCTTGGGCTAAGGGGTGGAGGAGGTGAATTTTTGTTCTTTTTTTTATTTTGCTTTGTATACAAGTAAGGATGTTTTTAAAAAAAAAGTATCCTGTAAAATCCATTTCATCTTCGGTTTTGTATGTGCTGGTGTCACTCCTTAAAAGTGGCGTTATACTCTGACAATATTGTTCCCAGCAGCAACCTGGGAGTTAGAGATGCATTCAGGCGTCTTCCCCATACTGTTCCCATTCTATTTGAGCACTGTTTCCATCCATTTCATTTTTTTCCTGCTCCCCCCTCCCAGATCTCTGGAAAAATGCTTGAGTTTCCCATTGACTCCCATTATACTCGTTACTCGAATCAAGCCCATTTGAGCATCCGACCTGCTCGATTTGAGTACCAAGAACACAAGTGTTTTAGTGCTCACTCATGACAAATGTGCGCTGCTTGAGGAATTGCGCCACCACAAGAAACTGACTGTAGTACATTTCTGTTGCAAGCTATGTTACTTTTATGCTGTATAATATGATGAATTTGCCACGTATGGTTGGACATGTTCCTGCCTGGCAAAGCTTAGCCTACTTTTCAAAATGTTGATGGGGCTGATGAAACTGTTGCTAATTTTTTGCACAAATATGAGCTGTGCTTTAATTTTGTGGCTTTTTAAACAGTTTTACACCAGAAATTGGTTGATGAATCAGGACCTGTGTTTTCACATCACTGCTCAGAGTGTTTGTATCTGCTGAAGTATCTTTCTATGCATCTATACAGAATGTGTGGGAACATTTTATCTCTAAAACTGTGAGTTATAATTTGCTTTCTAAGAATAAAAAAAAAGAAGTTCCAAAGCATTTTGTTGCCAGGCACAATGACATGTTTGCAGAGGTTAAGTTGTCCTTCTCAATGCTTTGTAGTAGCATTGTTTGCATAGGAAACAGCCTGAGAACTATTTCTATTTAGTAATCTTATTACCCCAGTACTTAATTAAAAGATTATAATATAGAGAGGGGGATATGCTGGTACTGCACATAATCCACAAATATGCCATGTTGAAATCTCAAGTGCAATTCTTATATCTAATGAAAACAGCAAACATTTAGATTGAGATCAAAAGAACTAGTTTACTTCCAGTTTAGTTTACTTTGAAGAATCTAATGTAAGGGGCACTTTGCACACTACGACATCGCAGGTGCGATGTCGGTGGAGTCAAATCGAAAGCGACGCACATCCGGCGTCGCTGTCGATATCGGAGTATGTGAATTGTTTTTACTACGATTAACGAGCACAAAAGCATCGAAATCGTATGATCGGTGTAGCATCGGTCATTTCCATAATTTCGGAAGGACCGATGTTACAATGTTGTTCCTCGTTCCTGCGGCAGCACACATCGCTGTGTGTGAAGCCTCAGGAGCGAAAAACATCGCCTTACCAGTGTCCCGGCTGCAATGAGGAAGGAAGTAGGTGGGCGGGATGTTTAAGTCCCGCTCATCTCTGCCCCCCTGCTTCTATTGGCCGCCTGCCATGTGACGTTGCTGTGACGCCGCACGACCCGCCCCCTTAGGAAGGAGGAGGTTTGCCGGCCAGAGCGACGTCGCAGGGCAGGTATGTGCGTGTGACGCTGCCGTAGCGATAATGTTCGCTACGGCAGCTATCACAAGATATCGCAGCTGCGACGGGGGCGGGCACTATCGCGCTCGGCATCGCTACCATCGGCTTGCGATGTCGTAGTGTGCAAAGTACCCCTAAGATGCTTGGTCCCAACTATCAAACCTGCAAGCAAAAAGTAAAACATTCATTCATCTGGAAAGATTAAGCTTGCTTGAAATTCAACATGCTCACCTGCACATCATCCTATGTTGACAGGACATGTGCTGTCAAGATCATAATAATGGTATATATCATCATTCTGTGCATATAGAGTGATTGGCCTAATTAAACGTGCCATTAAGCGACACTTGGCCAGCCATGAAAACTCAGCTAAACTTACAACTAGAGAAGAGTGAAGTGTGGTGCGATTGGTGAACGACCGACTTTGAGTTGAATTTCCTAAAATTTGCAGGTTCCTGTGAATTTGAACAATTTGTGATTAGATTTAAAAGTATTGGCCCCAAAAATGCCTGCTGACTTTTCACACACGTCTGAAGACTCAGAAAGTGAACTAATGGCATCAAGAACAGTCACATAGGTTTCTCCACAATGACCTGCAATTATCGCATCGCATTCTGTAGCGCAACAGATCAGGGGGGCTATCATAGCCAGTATAAAATATCAGAGCCAGGCATCAGGCACAGTAGAGTGCACAGCTCATTCATCTTGGGGATAGAAAAATACCTTATCTGATTGTAGTGTACTACCTTAGTACTTTAGTACTGAAGCAAATTGAAAATGTGGTAGCCTCAGTCTGTGAACACTAATCCAATGATTCACATAATATACAGGAAAGTAAGGTGTTGTTGCTACATAGCCATTCAGTGTGACTGTGAAGTGATTTATAAAAGGAGGTCTGGTTAAAATACCTACATGCTATTTTTTCTAAACAAAAAACAATTCTCAATCCAAGGCTTGTGTGTCAGAAAAAATGTGCTTTCTACAAAGCAAAGGCCATGTCTCACTTAGCAACATCACTAGCAACATCGCTGCTGAGTCACGATTTTTGTGACGCAACAGCGATCTTGCTAGCGATGTTGCTGTGTGTGACATCCAGCAACAACCTGGCCCCTGCTGTGAGGTTGCTGGTTGTTGTGAATGTCCTGGACCATTTTTTGGTCATTGCTCTCCCACTGTGAAGCACACATCGCTGTGTGTGACAGCGAGAGAGCAACAACTGAATGTGCAGGGAGCAGGGAGCCGGCTTCTGCGGACGCTGGTAACCAAGATAAATATCGGGTAACCAAGAAGCTCTTTGCTTGGTTAACCGATATTTACCTTAGTTACTAGCGTCCGCCGCTCTCAGGCTGCCAGTGCCGGCTCCCTGCTCCCTGCACACGTAGCCAGAGTATAGATCGGGTAAATAGGAAAAGCGGTTTGCTTATTAACCCGATGTGTACTCTGGCTAGGAGTGCAGGGAGCCAGCGCTAAGCGGTTTGCCTTGGTAACCAAGGTAAATATCGGGTAACCAAGTGCTTGGTTACCCAATATTTACCTTAGTTACCAAGCGCAGCATCGCTTCCACGCGTCGCTGCTGGCTGGGGGCTGGGGGCTGGTCACTGGTCGCTGGTGAGATCTGCCTGTTTGACAGCTCACCAGCAACCCGCGTAGCGATGCTCCAGTGATCCCTGCCAGGTCAGGTCGCTGGTGGGATCGCTGGAACGTCGCTGAGTTTAATACACTCAGAGACAACAGTGTGTTGGACATGCATTTGATTGGCAATTGGAGGCTTTCAAAATCAACACGAATCAAATATTTTTGGAAAATTGGGTGAAACTAGACAATTTGAATTTCAAATGATTTGTTCATCTTTTATTGCAATAAAGCTTCCTTCTAATCAGAGGCGTAATAGCAGAGTAGACCTTCAACTCTGTTACAAAGATGAAAATGCATCCTAATTATAGTGTGCACCTCAGCAAACAATAATGTAACTGAATAAAAATCAGTGTACAACCAGTATTGCCACTATATAGTGACTTTAGAGTAAAGGCCCCATCACACTAAGCAACATCGCTAGCAACATCGCTGCTAACGAACAACTTTTGTGACGTTGCTAGCGATGTTGCTGTGTGTGACATCCAGCAACAACCCGGCCCCTGCTGTGAGGTCGTTGGTTGTTGCTGAATGTCCTGGGCCATTTTTTAGTTGTTGCTGTCCTGCTGTGAAGCACAGATCGCTGTGTGTGACAGCGAGACAGCAACAACTAAATGTGCAGGCAGCAGGAGCCGGCTTCTGCAGAGACTGGTAACCAATGTAAACATCGGGTAACCAAGAAGCCCTGTCCTTGGTTACCCGATATTTACCTTTGATACCAGCCTCAGCTGCTCTCACTGTCTGTGCCGGCTCCTGCTCTGTGCACATGTAGCTGCAGGACACATCGGGTTAATTAACCCGATGTGTGCTGTAACTAGGAGAGCAAGGAGCCAGCGCTCAGTGTGCGCTGCTCCCTGCTCTCTGCACGTGTGGCTGGACACTGGTTGCTGGTGAGCTCACCAGCAACTCGTGTAGCAACGCTCCAGCGATCCCTGCCAGGTCAGGTTGCTGGTGGGATCGCTGGAGCGTCGCAGTGTGACATCTCACCAGCAACCTCCTAGCAACTTACCAGCGATCCCTATCGTTGTTGGGATCGCTGGTAAGTTGCTTAGTGTGACTGGACCTTTATACTTGTCTTATAGTGCTAGATACCAATTCAGAAGATTATAAGAGATTCCAGTACAGTTACAGATGATATAATTTTTTCTTTTTGTGACATTTCTATTTTGCCTAAACCGTCCATAAGATTTCTTTCAGCATCTACTATACATGCAGACTTTGCAATACAGACACATTTAAGTTTTAACATTTCAAGTTCCCCAACCTGCTGGCACAGCCAAATCTGTGCCTGTTGCTACCCCTGTTTTGTGTTACTGGTGTAATTCTAATGACCTTTTTTGCCTCCAGGACAATAATAGTATTCCATGTGTGCCACTTTGAAGGAATAGTTAGTGCCCTCTAAAAAGTAGCAATTTCTCATGTGCCCCTTTTAAAATAAAGTGGCATGAAAAAGTTTGGGAACCCCTGGTCAAAATTATTGGTATTGTGTACAGTTAAGCAAGTTGATGATGAAATGATCTCTAAAAGTCATACCTTTAAAGATGACACATTTTCTTTGTATTTTAGGTAAAAAATAAAATTTTCATCTTTTACATTTTTAAATTAAGAAAAAAAGAAAATAGGTCAATGAAAAGTTTAGCCACCCTGCATAGTTAGCTCCTAGTAACACCCTCTTTGTCAAGTATCACAGCTTGTAAATGCTTTTTGTAGTCAGCCAAGAGTCTTTCAATTCTTGTTTTAGGGATTTCCATCCATTCTTTCTTAGAATAGTCTTCCGAGTTGGTTGGATTCCTGGGTCATCTTGCATGCACTGCTCTTTTGAGGTCTAACCATGGATTTTTAATGATAATCAGATCAGGGGACTGTGATGGGGATTTTAAAACCTTCAGCTTGAGCCTTTTGAGGTAGTCTATTGTGGATAGTTTGATGTGTTTATGATCATTATCCATTTGTAGAAG
This sequence comes from Anomaloglossus baeobatrachus, assembly GCF_048569485.1. Lineage (NCBI taxonomy): Eukaryota > Metazoa > Chordata > Amphibia > Anura > Aromobatidae > Anomaloglossus > Anomaloglossus baeobatrachus. Next base: position 523,743,252 of record NC_134353.1, read on the forward strand.
CCATCCACTTTTCAATTTAAGCTTTTTTACAGATTGTGTTATGTTTGCATCATGAATTTGTTGACATTTCATTGAATCCATTCTTCAGTCTACCCTTGAAATTTTCCCCGCGCCATTGACTGCAACACAACCCCAAAGCATGATTGATCCACCTCCATGCTTAATGGTTGTCGGATCATCTTCTCCTAAAATTTTGTGCCCTTTTTTCTCTTTTTTTTCACATACCTTTAATGATTGAAGTCAAAAAGTTAATTTTCACTTCATCGGTAAATAGGACTTGTTTTCAAAATGCATCAGGCTGGTTTAGATATTGTTTTGCATTCTTCTGACTCTGAAATTTATGCAGGTGTCTCTGAACAGTAGAACACTGTACCACAATTCCAGAGACTGCTAAATCTTCCTGAAAGTCTCTTGCAGTCAAGCGGGGGTTCCAATTTGCCTTTCTAGCAATCCTTCTAGCAGCTCTTGCAGAAAGTTTTCTTGGTATTCCAGACCTTATCTTGACCTCCACTCTTCCTGTTAACTGTTGTTACTTAAATACAATTTAAATTAAGGAAAGAGCAATTTGAAAACCCCAAAACTACTGTTTGTCCTCACAACATGGCTTGGAAGGTAAGGAGCACCATTGAATTTTAGTTCACAAACTTTGGTGGAGTCAGTAATGGATGGTAGAAACCCCCACAATTGACCCCATCTTTTAAGCTACACCACTCAAGGAATTTATAGAAATGTTTGTTGAGCACCTTGAACCCCCCAGGTGTTTCACAGAATTTTATAACATTGAGTGGTGAAAATTAAAAAATAACGTTTTAACACAAAAAAGTTGCTTTAACCCCAAATTTTTCAGCTTCACAAGGGTAACATGAGAAAATGCACCATACAATTTGTTGTGCAATATCTCTTGAGTATACCGATACACAATATGTGGTTAAAAAGTACTATTTGGAAGAATGGCAAGGCTCGGAAAGGAAGGAGCAGCATTTGATTTTAACAACGCAAAATTGGCTTGATTCATGAGTGTACACCATGTCACGTTTGAAGAGCCTCTGATGTGCCTAAACAGTAGAAACCCCCCACAAGTGACCTCATTTTGGAAACTAGACACCTCAAAAAAATTATCTAGACATGTGATGAGCTCCTTGAACCCACAGTTGCTTCACAGAAATGTTTAACGTTGACCTTTAAAAAATTAAAAAATACATTTTTACCACAAAAATGTTGTTTTAACTCTAAATGTTTCATTTTCACTAGACGAACAAGAGAAAATCGACCATATAATTTCTCCTAAGCTCCCAAACAACCTAGATGTGATTGAAAACTACATTTGAGGCACAGAACAAAGTGAACAAGAGAAGGATCGCCATTTTGGAGTTCAGATTTAGTTGGAATGGTTTGCCGTTGCCATGTCACATTGGTAGAGCCTCTGACGTGCCAGAACAACAGAAATTCTCTACAAATTACCTAATTTTACAAACTGGTCCCCTCAATGAATTAATTTAGGGGTGCAGTGAGCATTTTGACACTACTGGTGTGTGCCAAAATTATACTATTTGGCGGTGAAGAAAAAATAATTACAAATTAATCACTAAAATGTTATTTTAGCCCCAGATTTCCAACTTTCCCAATGGGAATACATACAAAAAGGCCCTAAAATGTGTTACACAATTTATCCTGAACATGGCAATACCCCACATGGGATTGGACATTACCGTTTGGCCACATGGCAGGGCATGGGAAGGGAGGAGCGTCATTTGACTTTTGGAGCACAGATTTTCCTAGAATAATTTATGGACTACATTTGCAGAGCTCCTAAGGGCCAGAACAGCAGAAACCCATCAAGTGACCACATTTTGGAAATTACACCCCCTAGGAGTTTATATACAGGTTTAGTGCAGATTTAGTCTCTTGTAAACACCCGTGGAGTCAAATGCAGTGAATGTTGCAGATTTAAAAATTGCAAATAAGCACTTGTCCTTCCCAGTACATTATAGTGCCTGTACATTGTGCCCAGCTTGTGCTTCTGAAGACACACACACACCAAGTAAATTAAGTCGGCTTCATCTCTACAACAATAGCAAATATGTGGACATTAACTGTGATTTAGACACATTGTGGTGTTGAGAGGTTAAAGGGGCATTTGGATTTTGGAGCACAGAATTTCCTGGATTTCTTTTATTGGGAAAGAGGGGGAGCATAACGCTTGTCCAGAGCCTTTGTACTACCAGCAACATGGAAGACCCCTATATTTCTATTAACAGATGATGAACCTGAGATTGTGGTGGCATTTTTTGGGTACTGAACATTTTGGATCAGATCACATTTATCTTGTGCTCTATACTGTACACTTACATGAGGATTTCCATCAACATCTCTGAAATACATTTTTCAGGTGACACCCCCAACTGAGGCAGCAGAGTTACTCTGGACTCCATTTGTGCAATGGCTCCGTCTTTGCAATGGTGCACAAAACTATTGTTGACCACAGTGTTGTGCATTCGCAAAAAGACACATAAAAAGATGGAAAACCTCAGACCACAGATCAGACAGGATTTCAGTGTGACTCCCTCTGCCTCATTACAGTGAATTTTCTATTAGAAATTTTGTCTTAACCACGATTTACACGTAATCTCCAATGTAAGTGCTCAGTGTAGAGCATAGGATAAATGTAAGCCATGCTGTACTGCAATCTTTGGGAAGTGGAATGAACAAATGAACAGCAGTTGAAGAATTTGATTTTATTATTTTTATGCCAACACCAAAATCTGGGCACCAAAATGCAGGTGACAAACGTTAATTAAAAACTAAGGAAGAAACCTTGATCAGCGCAGGCTCCCTGCTGTCAAAAGTAACTCAGCTAGTGAAGTGGGAGGGCAACTGCAAGTTTTAGAGAAGCTTGAAAGACCATTTGTCAGACATTGAGGCTCCTGTGTAAGAATTACAATATTGAGGCGTGCATAGCTCCCACAAACATGGCAGACATATTTTCGGCCACAGGGAAGCAGGACGCACAACATAGATTTTTCCATAATTGTATGACATGCGTATCAGCCAATAATTAATAACTAGCCGAGGGAAGACCCTAGACCTATCATATTTAGTACCTATGAATAGATAAAATCATAAAAATAAATATGATGGTAATATCTTCCACATTGGACACCCAGGGGCCAAAATATGAGGAAAACTGCCAACTCATAATTTTCTGGAATCTGAAAGCGCAGCCCATGTCCAACCCAGTCAAAGGTCAAAAGATGGGCAGTTCATGGGAGGGACATGGGGTTCATGAAAACAGAAGTGAACATTTTAGAAGGGGATCTTCTCAGAGAGGTTATATTGAGTAACGTGTGGGGAGACCCAAGGAAATCAGTGGCTCCACAGCGCCTCCCCTGTGCTGAGCCAGTAGCAAGGCCTTGTCATACGGATTAAAGAAAAGGTAACTGACTTATCTGTACATGTGCTTGCAACTATAACTTACTCATAACTGTATTTCTGACATAATATTTGGTAATTCATTTTGTATATTTTGTAATATCTAGTGTGCCTTTAAAGTGATTAAATTTGTAATTTAATCTTGGGCTGCTTTGTTGTCTCGAGCCACGAATCCCATGTCCGTGAGTTCGGTTTAGTATTACATGCTACTTGCTGTATTCTGGCCCAATATAATCCTGCTCACGGACCAGGTTTATATCTAATTAGGAACTGGTGGCAAACTACTGGACTGGCCGAGAGAGCCCTGTTTCACTGGGGTAGTGAAAAGGGTCTTTCAAGCTGTCGGGATTGTGAGAGAGTGGGGTGTCACACCGCAGAATGTGCGGCCAGCTCTGTCTCCCTCCCTATGTCTCCCTGTGCCTGCAGGGGTGTCATTGTAACACTTCACCAAGTGGACCTTATGTACCCCTGGAGGACGCAGAATGTCGCGTGTTGGGGGAAGTGATGAAGTCATACTGCGTGGCTCTGACATATTAGAGATGTCAGGGTGGGGCTGTGAGGTGCAAGTTCTTTGCAGATTGACAGATCGACTAATAAGCGGAGGGCTGTCTGTATGACTCCCCAGCTGGTTTGTGACATATTGGTTGCCGCGGTTGGATGTCGGTGTGTTCCCTCACAGCAATTTATAACATATTGGTGACAGTGGTGGGATAACTGTGTGACCCCTGGGTGTTCGTGACCGTGATTGGTGGATCCCGTGCTATCATCTGTATAAAGAGGTCTTATCTGTCATTATAATCCTGTCTCTGATGATACCGTAAGGAGCCTGCTAAAATCTTCCTAAAAGGATAGCAATATAACAAGTCTAAAAAAATCCCCTATGGGCAGTGTGAGAATTGCAAGATTATTGATTCTGTTTTTAAAAAAAGATTGTGATCAAAAAAAATTTCCAACAATTAAAAAAATACATCAAAAAACAGAAGAAACATGGAGTAATAAATAGTGCAAAAATAGTAACAAATTTTATTCAATTATATAGAAGTGAACAAAACACAAAAGAAAGGAGAGAAGGAAATGGCCATATAAATACAATAAAATACATAGAATGGGGGGGGGTTTGAGAGTAAAAAGTAGCCCCAGGGGAAGCGGCAGCAGCATATATGGAAATAATCACAAAATGTCAGTTCATTGACCTAGATAGCTGTTGTTACAGACAAAACACCAACATGACGGCATATAATAATCATAAAGTGCTGAGTGCTTGAGTGGATTCAGTGCAAGAAATAGCAGCATGCAAAATTTATAAAGTGCCAAATGCAAACATAGAGTAGTCGTGCTGCTATAAGCACAATACATATGTAGAATCTACTATGTTTCCTGCCATCAACATAGTGCCATGTTGAACAATGCGCAGAGAGCTGCTTGCAAAAGATGCTGGTTACAAAACAAAGCCAAATCCCCAGGTAGGGAGACCCCCCATAGAGGAAAGCCCCCTATAACCTCCAACGTACGTTTCGCAAGGTGAATACTACCACTGTGGGCACTGCTTCATCAGGGAGGAAAGGCGAGGGTGCCTCATTGCCGTTATTTATTGCATTTTTTACACTCCTAAATAGGTAGTGCCCAGTGTGAATAAATTTGGCTCCATCCTCTGTTGATGTCTGGGAACCTTTTTGGATTTGAGACCCATCAAGTGAAGTTTAATTACATCGATGCCAACGACTTCAGAGTTATTTGGATGGGATTCTCGTTCCTGGTCACCTATATGGACTGATTACTAATTGTGGCGGAGGTTCGCCATCTATGCTATCTAGTGTTGTGTCTTCTATGATACTTATTTTGCATGTCTATACTGCTTGTACATTCGATTTGGCTCCGCCCCGTTTGGTCACATGATCGGACTTCTCTTTGCCATAGTATTGATGTTCCCATGACTTCCTGGCCTGCCACCCTCCAGTACGCGCCGGTCTGCCGGCCCCTCCCCTCTCTCTGATGTGATCACCGTCTCATTGGACGGGGGCGCGTGTGTGGGATGGGAGTCACGCGTCCCTGCTCCCACGTGCGCGCCCCTGTTCTGACGGCGCTCCTTCAGTGGGGAGGTGTGGCGCCGGCCCCTGTGCGCGTCGTTTCCGGTGGGCGTCACTCCAGGAAGCCGCACACACAGCGGTCATTATAAATGAGTGAGGCATTTTATCATTATCACCCTCGCCTTTCCTCCCTGATGAAGCAGTGCCCACAGTGGTAGTATTCACCTTGCGAAACGTACGTTGGAGGTTATAGGGGGCTTTCCTCTATGGGGGGTCTCCCTACCTGGGGATTTGGCTTTGTTTTGTAACCAGCATCTTTTGCAAGCAGCTCTCTGCGCATTGTTCAACATGGCACTATGTTGATGGCAGGAAACATAGTAGATTCTACATATGTATTGTGCTTATAGCAGCACGACTACTCTATGTTTGCATTTGGCACTTTATAAATTTTGCATGCTGCTATTTCTTGCACTGAATCCACTCAAGCACTCAGCACTTTATGATTATTATATCCCGTCATGTTGGTGTTTTGTCTGTAACAACAGCTATCTAGGTCAATGAACTGACATTTTGTGATTATTTCCATATATGCTGCTGCCGCTTCCCCTGGGGCTACTTTTTACTCTCAAACCCCCCCCATTCTATGTATTTTATTGTATTTATATGGCCATTTCCTTCTCTCCTTTCTTTTGTGTTTTGTTCACTTCTATATAATTAAATAAAATTTGTTACTATTTTTGCACTATTTATTACTCCATGTTTCTTCTGTTTTTTGATGTTGTATAGGAGTATGTGCTAGGTACATGTTTTGCCCTACTAAGGGCAATTGTGCCTTACTATTTCTGTGATAGATGATGGTTATGAGGTACAGTTTTCTAATTAAAAAAATACATGTAACTCAAAAAACTTTATTCAATCAATCGTTCATTTTTTATTATAGCTTCTCTCTAAGTACCAACGCACCTCCACCCTCCATGTTCTATGCTGCTCTTAAAGAAGATTTAAAAGATCAGCACTAATATCTTCCTGGTGCCTTGTTATCTTTTGGGTAGAATTTTCCTTTACCCTCCACAATATTATAAAGACATACCCATTCTTAACATTAGAATACAGTTGGAATAGGACTTTAATTGTTCCTGAATTACTGTGCTGCCTATTGACTTTAGGTGTCAGAATGTTTTATACTATACAGCAATATATAATAATGTATATTATGACAATTGATGATAATTGCTCCTTGTATAGTGTATATATTATATGACAATTGCAATCTCTTTCTTATTAAGCAAACACGTAATTAGTGAAAAAAAATGTTCGGAAGAGGATGTGTGAATTTTGTCAGGCTGACATAAAAATAAATAATTCATTATCTTTGTTACCAGAGGATGCGTATTTTTGGATATCCTGTTTCATCCATTTCAATGTAGGAAATAATCTCCTGTAAAAATTGTCACTTTTCACCATTTGGAAACTTTTAAGAATAATAGCTGGTGATGAGAAGGCACCACCATGCTTTGGTGCTCGGAACTCGTAACGAGCAGATTGGACGTTCGGACGGGCTTCACTTGTGTACCTAGTATAATGAAAATCAATTGGAAACTCAAGCATTTTTCCGAAAAATCTTGGGTAATAGCATAAATGTTCATGTCCTGGGGCGGCGCGATATCGTAGCTGCAGGTAATACTAGCTACCGCGGGCTTCAGAAACATGGCGCCGGAGATAAGCACTATGCGCAGGTGCCAACTCCGACGCCATGTTTCTGAAGAGAGAAATCTGAATACAACCAGAGAGAGGGAGGAACAGGCGGTGGGGGGCGGGGATACACGTGCATAACCCGCCCAGACATTAGGAAAGAGGTGCACACGTCAATCAAAAAGTGCTTGATTTTTAAAACTTTATAAAGTTGGATTTCACTGCCTAAACACCCGAGCTGCCCCCTGATGGTATGTACACACTGTGCCTCATAGTGCCAGTACTGCACTGGCTGCAGCTTATACATGAAAATCCTGATGTTTGGTTCCCTTTAAGATGGGATAGTAAAAATCTGGTGACAGATTGCCTGCAAGGGATGTCAAGTCCTTGAACTATTTCTTATTACGTCTTGTGATGTAATCAATAATTTATGAGTATTTTATCATGACTAATACTGCGTTCATAAACTTTAGAATTCAATTTTGGTGTAAACCAAGTATATTTCATTCCCAAAAGTAAATTAAAATGTATTCATTTCATTTTATACTGTGTCAGTGATTCTTATGACAACACCATCGCTATAAGGCCAATGTTGGCAGGGGTTCTATGCAGATGCAGCCCTGTATTGCTAAAAAGAAAACATTTTTAAACAATAATAAACATCTGGAAGTCATTTTATTAAGTCGCTGGGACGTTGCCTTCCAGGCACATGCTAATAAGAGGGATTGTATGCTTAAGATGGATACTCTTTCATCAATGGCCAAGTTCATGAAGCTGATGAGTGTGAGGGGCAGAGCAACAATAAAATTTGTAGCCATCAATATTTTAGATAAACTGTGAAGCACATATAAAATCATGAGTTTATAGGAGAACATAAATAACAATGTTACTATACTGTAAAGAAAAAGTTCAAGAGGTGTGCTCATCTGTCTCTTGGTCTTCAGGACAGAGCTGCTCCGTGCCTTGTGGCTTCCTGCCTGCCGGGTGTGAGGGGCTGTGCAAGCTTACTCCAATAATAAAACAGACCAATTAAACATTTGATAGTGCTGAGGGAATAACCATAAGTAACATTAAACAAATTCCCATAAAAATGCTACATTTTATTAGATAATATTATTTTAAAATGCAGGAATATACCTGACAATAAACAGACCAAGAAATCTAGACACAGAAAGTATGACCATAGGTACAGGAAAAGAAAGGGTTAGTTGTCACCGAATATAGGTCAAAAAAGGCTGAAATAGACACAGAGACACAGTGTGAATGCAACCCTGTACATCCCTTACTGCTTCCTCCCTCACACAAACCCACAGATACAGGGTGAATATAAGAGTGTGAAGAGTAGAGTTGAGCGCGGTTCGTGGTTCGAGGTTCTCCAGTTCTAGGCTCGAGTGATTTTGGGGCCTGTTCTAGATCGAACTAGAACTCGAGCTTTTTGCAAAAGCTCGATAGTTCTAGAAACGTTCGAGAACGGTTCTAGCAGCAAAAAAACAGCTAAATCCTAGCTTGGTTTCTGCTGTAATAGTGTAAGTCACTCTGTGACTCACACTATTATGACATTTCAGTGTATAGTGTGCGTGAACAGCGCCTTCAGATCACTGCTGTTTCTATAATGGCGATCGCCATTTATTTTTTTTTTTCCTTGTCTTCCTTCCCTAAGCGCGCGCGTGTAGTGGGGCGGGCCAGCATGTCAACCAATCCCAGAAACACACACACAGCTAAGTGGACTTTTAGCCAGAGAAACAACGGCATGTGTGATAGGATGTCCATGTCACATGTCCCTGCATTATAAAACCGGACATTTTACTCCAGGACGCCATTATCTCTTCTGCGTCTTTGGTGTCAGACATCACTGTCGCAGCTCCGTCCTTTGTCCTATCGCCGATACAGCTGTATGCGCTCCATACACAGCGCTGGACAGCTTAGGGAGAGCACTTTCTAGCAGTCCTTTTAAGGGCTCAAACCGGCAGGGTCAGAGTTAAGGTGACAGGTCCTGAAAACAGCGACAGCGTCTGTGTAGCCAAGGTCAGGGATTTCCTCCCTGCATTTCCCTATTAGGAGGGAATAGAAAGGCAGGCTTCCATTCCTCTACCCAGACCCCACAATCCTGGCACTGTACCCTCCTGTCCTCTGCACACTCCAACTCATTATAACTAAGCCATTATACTAGCAAACACTCAGTGTACCTAGTGGCATCCTATACGTGGCTATTGGACTTTGCTATAGTCCCACTAGTGCAAAGACATTTGCAGAGCGCGTCTGCCTGCATTGCACACTCCAACTCATTATAACTAAGCCATTATACTAGCAAACACTCAGTGTACCTAGTGGCATCCTATACGTGGCTATTGGACTTTGCTATAGTCCCACTAGTGCAAAGACATTTGCAGAGCGCGTCTGCCTGCATTGCACACTCCAACTCATTATAACTAAGCCATTATACTAGCAAACACTCAGTGTACCTAGTGGCATCCTATACGTGGCTATTGGACTTTGCTATAGTCCCACTAGTGCAAAGACATTTGCAGAGCGCGTCTGCCTGCATTGCACACTCCAACTCATTATAACTAAGCCATTATACTAGCAAACACTCAGTGTACCTAGTGGCATCCTATACGTGGCTATTGGACTTTGCTATAGTCCCACTAGTGCAAAGACATTTGCAGAGCGCGTCTGCCTGCATTGCACACTCCAACTCATTATAACTAAGCCATTATACTAGCTAACACTCAGTGTACCTAGTGGCATCCTATACGTGGCTATTGGACTTTGCTATAGTCCCACTAGTGCAAAGACATTTGCAGAGCGCGTCTGCCTGCATTGCACACTCCAACTCATTATAACTAAGCCATTATACTAGCAAACACTCAGTGTACCTAGTGGCATCCTATACGTGGCTATTGGACTTTGCTATAGTCCCACTAGTGCAAAGACATTTGCAGAGCGCGTCTGCCTGCATTGCACACTCCAACTCATTATAACTAAGCCATTATACTAGCAAACACTCAGTGTACCTAGTGGCATCCTATACGTGGCTATTGGACTTTGCTATAGTCCCACTAGTGCAAAGACATTTGCAGAGCGCGTCTGCCTGCATTGCACACTCCAACTCATTATAACTAAGCCATTATACTAGCAAACACTCAGTGTACCTAGTGGCATCCTATACGTGGCTATTGGACTTTGCTATAGTCCCACTAGTGCAAAGACATTTGCAGAGCGCGTCTGCCTGCATTGCACACTCCAACTCATTATAACTAAGCCATTATACTAGCTAACACTCAGTGTACCTAGTGGCATCCTATACGTGGCTATTGGACTTTGCTATAGTCCCACTAGTGCAAAGACATTTGCAGAGCGCGTCTGCCTGCATTGCACACTCCAACTCATTATAACTAAGCCATTATATAAAAAAGCAAAAAGGGAAAAAATCATTACTTACAGCAAGATGGAATTGCAGCTGTATATTGCTCAGGTCAAAAGACTACTACTACTCCAGCAGGATACAGCTAAACCCCCACTAGGTGGAGGCAACACAGGTGCAGGTGGAGCCATTCACACTCACTTCCAAATATGGAGGAGGTGATGGCTGGATGGTAAAACTGCACACTGGTGGCTTGCATAGAGCACTGTTCACACTAGCAGACGCACAGTCACAAACCCGCAGCCTATTAGGTGACGCCCATACTATTAGATCAGGCGGGCTGCCAAGCCGTACCCCCACTGCGCGCTACGTAGGGACAGAAACTCTGATAGCAAGGCCTAACAAAAAGGGGCCTGGCTGTATCCTGTACAAAAAAGTTTTTGAGGTTTTTTGTTAGCGTTATGGCCATAAGACGTAAGCCTACAACCCTCGTCACGGGAACCTCATGCTTGTAGGTCCCTACACTATATATAATATAAAAAAGCAAAAAGGAAAAAATCATTACTTACAGCAAGATGGAATTGCAGCTGTATATTGCTCAGGCCAAAAGACTACTACTACTCCAGCAGGATACAGCTAAACCCCCACTAGGTGGAGGCAACACAGGTGCAGGTGGAGCCATTCACACTCACTTCCAAATATGGAGGAGGTGATGGCTGGATGGTAAAACTGCACACTGGTGGCTTGCATAGAGCACTGTTCACACTAGCAGACGCACAGTCACAAACCCGCAGCCTATTAGGTGACGCCCATACTATTAGATCAGGCGGGCTGCCAAGCCGTACCCCCACTGCGCGCTACGTAGGGACAGAAACTCTGATAGCAAGGCCTAACAAAAAGGGGCCTGGCTGTATCCTGTACAAAAAAGTTTTTGAGGTTTTTTGTTAGCGTTATGGCCATAAGACGTAAGCCTACAACCCTCGTCACGGGAACCTCATGCTTGTAGGTCCCTACACTATATATAATATAAAAAAGCAAAAAGGAAAAAATCATTACTTACAGCAAGATGGAATTGCAGCTGTATATTGCTCAGGCCAAAAGACTACTACTACTCCAGCAGGATACAGCTAAACCCCCACTAGGTGGAGGCAACACAGGTGCAGGTGGAGCCATTCACACTCACTTCCAAATATGGAGGAGGTGATGGCTGGATGGTAAAACTGCACACTGGTGGCTTGCATAGAGCACTGTTCACACTAGCAGACGCACAGTCACAAACCCGCAGCCTATTAGGTGACGCCCATACTATTAGATCAGGCGGGCTGCCAAGCCGTACCCCCACTGCGCGCTACGTAGGGACAGAAACTCTGATAGCAAGGCCTAACAAAAAGGGGCCTGGCTGTATCCTGTACAAAAAAGTTTTTGAGGTTTTTTGTTAGCGTTATGGCCATAAGACGTAAGCCTACAACCCTCGTCACGGGAACCTCATGCTTGTAGGTCCCTACACTATATATAATATAAAAAAGCAAAAAGGAAAAAATCATTACTTACAGCAAGATGGAATTGCAGCTGTATATTGCTCAGGCCAAAAGACTACTACTACTCCAGCAGGATACAGCTAAACCCCCACTAGGTGGAGGCAACACAGGTGCAGGTGGAGCCATTCACACTCACTTCCAAATATGGAGGAGGTGATGGCTGGATGGTAAAACTGCACACTGGTGGCTTGCATAGAGCACTGTTCACACTAGCAGACGCACAGTCACAAACCCGCAGCCTATTAGGTGACGCCCATACTATTAGATCAGGCGGGCTGCCAAGCCGTACCCCCACTGCGCGCTACGTAGGGACAGAAACTCTGATAGCAAGGCCTAACAAAAAGGGGCCTGGCTGTATCCTGTACAAAAAAGTTTTTGAGGTTTTTTGTTAGCGTTATGGCCATAAGACGTAAGCCTACAACCCTCGTCACGGGAACCTCATGCTTGTAGGTCCCTACACTATATATAATATAAAAAAGCAAAAAGGAAAAAATCATTACTTACAGCAAGATGGAATTGCAGCTGTATATTGCTCAGGCCAAAAGACTACTACTACTCCAGCAGGATACAGCTAAACCCCCACTAGGTGGAGGCAACACAGGTGCAGGTGGAGCCATTCACACTCACTTCCAAATATGGAGGAGGTGATGGCTGGATGGTAAAACTGCACACTGGTGGCTTGCATAGAGCACTGTTCACACTAGCAGACGCACAGTCACAAACCCGCAGCCTATTAGGTGACGCCCATACTATTAGATCAGGCGGACTGCCAAGCCGTACCCCCACTGCGCGCTACGTAGGGACAGAAACTCTGATAGCAAGGCCTAACAAAAAGGGGCCTGGCTGTATCCTGTACAAAAAAGTTTTTGAGGTTTTTTGTTAGCGTTATGGCCATAAGACGTAAGCCTACAACCCTCGTCACGGGAACCTCATGCTTGTAGGTCCCTACACTATATATAATATAAAAAAGCAAAAAGGAAAAAATCATTACTTACAGCAAGATGGAATTGCAGCTGTATATTGCTCAGGCCAAAAGACTACTACTACTCCAGCAGGATACAGCTAAACCCCCACTAGGTGGAGGCAACACAGGTGCAGGTGGAGCCATTCACACTCACTTCCAAATATGGAGGAGGTGATGGCTGGATGGTAAATCTGCACACTGGTGGCTTGCATAGAGCACTGTTCACACTAGCAGACGCACAGTCACAAACCCGCAGCCTATTAGGTGACGCCCATACTATTAGATCAGGCGGGCTGCCAAGCCGTACCCCCACTGCGCGCTACGTAGGGACAGAAACTCTGATAGCAAGGCCTAACAAAAAGGGGCCTGGCTGTATCCTGTACAAAAAAGTTTTTGAGGTTTTTTGTTAGCGTTATGGCCATAAGACGTAAGCCTACAACCCTCGTCACGGGAACCTCATGCTTGTAGGTCCCTACACTATATATAATATAAAAAAGCAAAAAGGAAAAAATCATTACTTACAGCAAGATGGAATTGCAGCTGTATATTGCTCAGGCCAAAAGACTACTACTACTCCAGCAGGATACAGCTAAACCCCCACTAGGTGGAGGCAACACAGGTGCAGGTGGAGCCATTCACACTCACTTCCAAATATGGAGGAGGTGATGGCTGGATGGTAAAACTGCACACTGGTGGCTTGCATAGAGCACTGTTCACACTAGCAGACGCACAGTCACAAACCCGCAGCCTATTAGGTGACGCCCATACTATTAGATCAGGCGGGCTGCCAAGCCGTACCCCCACTGCGCGCTACGTAGGGACAGAAACTCTGATAGCAAGGCCTAACAAAAAGGGGCCTGGCTGTATCCTGTACAAAAAAGTTTTTGAGGTTTTTTGTTAGCGTTATGGCCATAAGACGTAAGCCTACAACCCTCGTCACGGGAACCTCATGCTTGTAGGTCCCTACACTATATATAATATAAAAAAGCAAAAAGGAAAAAATCATTACTTACAGCAAGATGGAATTGCAGCTGTATATTGCTCAGGCCAAAAGACTACTACTACTCCAGCAGGATACAGCTAAACCCCCACTAGGTGGAGGCAACACAGGTGCAGGTGGAGCCATTCACACTCACTTCCAAATATGGAGGAGGTGATGGCTGGATGGTAAAACTGCACACTGGTGGCTTGCATAGAGCACTGTTCACACTAGCAGACGCACAGTCACAAACCCGCAGCCTATTAGGTGACGCCCATACTATTAGATCAGGCGGGCTGCCAAGCCGTACCCCCACTGCGCGCTACGTAGGGACAGAAACTCTGATAGCAAGGCCTAACAAAAAGGGGCCTGGCTGTATCCTGTACAAAAAAGTTTTTGAGGTTTTTTGTTAGCGTTATGGCCATAAGACGTAAGCCTACAACCCTCGTCACGGGAACCTCATGCTTGTAGGTCCCTACACTATATATAATATAAAAAAGCAAAAAGGAAAAAATCATTACTTACAGCAAGATGGAATTGCAGCTGTATATTGCTCAGGCCAAAAGACTACTACTACTCCAGCAGGATACAGCTAAACCCCCACTAGGTGGAGGCAACACAGGTGCAGGTGGAGCCATTCACACTCACTTCCAAATATGGAGGAGGTGATGGCTGGATGGTAAAACTGCACACTGGTGGCTTGCATAGAGCACTGTTCACACTAGCAGACGCACAGTCACAAACCCGCAGCCTATTAGGTGACGCCCATACTATTAGATCAGGCGGGCTGCCAAGCCGTACCCCCACTGCGCGCTACGTAGGGACAGAAACTCTGATAGCAAGGCCTAACAAAAAGGGGCCTGGCTGTATCCTGTACAAAAAAGTTTTTGAGGTTTTTTGTTAGCGTTATGGCCATAAGACGTAAGCCTACAACCCTCGTCACGGGAACCTCATGCTAAGCCATTATACTAGCAAACACTCAGTGTACCTAGTGGCATCCTATACGTGGCTATTGGACTTTGCTATAGTCCCACTAGTGCAAAGACATTTGCAGAGCGCGTCTGCCTGCATTGCACACTCCAACTCATTATAACTAAGCCATTATACTAGCAATTTTTGCTGCCAGTTTAAGGGCCGTAGTTGCATTGTCAGGGATATTTATTCTTTATTATTCGGCTGTTAATAAAGCTAGACCACCACTGCAATTTACACCACCTCTCAATTTTTACTACCACATTTTCAGTCCACAATCTTGTCGCAATCAACATGAGTGGCAAAATGACAGATGCTGGTGGAAAGGTGAAGAGGCGTGGTGGAAAAGGCAAAAAAGGTTTTGTCCGTGGGGAAGGTGGCAAAGCTCCATTATCATCTGCTGAAGATAGACCATCTACCAGCAAAAGTAAGATGTCTACTACTTACCGTGGACAATCCGATGTGCTCCCTTTTTTACGGACACGAACAACAGGAACAAAGGTAGATGATGGGCAAAAAAGGAAAATGCTTGAATGGATCTCAAGTGGTCCAACAAGTGCCCTCTCAGCCACTTCAAGTACCGCATCCAAAAAACACCAGTCCTCTGAGTTGTCATCCCAATCAAACTTGCTTTCTCCCAGCTCTGAAGTCTCCATCAGCCCTGCACAGTATGGTGGAACTGAGATGGCTGAGTCTGCAGAGCTGTTCAGTCACACTATAGCCTGGGAATCAGAGGTCTGCTCCCAAGCTACAGTGAGTACAGAACAGGAAATGGTCTGCAGTGATGCCCAGAACCTTTGTGACTCTGATTCAGGCCATGAGGAGCAAGTTTCTGAGCATAATGTTGACCCTTTGTCACAAACTGTAACACCTGTGGTTACAGACAATGAGGAACATTCTGATGAAGATGAGACGCAGATACCCGATTGGGATGACAACTTAAATATTCGGTCAGGGCAAGAAGAGGCTCGGTCTGAGGGGGAGGGGAGTGCAAACACAAAAATTGATGATGAAGTTCTAGATCCCACCTACTGTCAACCCCCAGTCAGGCACTCGAGGAGGTCAACAGAGGCGGTGGAGGAGGATGCAACCGACGACGAAGTTACCTTGCGCCTTCCTGGACAGAGTCGGAGCACTGGTAGCACGTCTACAACTGCATCCTCAGCCACCACTCTGCCTCTGAGCATTATTCGGGGTGGATCAACAGGTCGCATGGCCTCTAAGCCTTGCCTAGCTTGGTCCTTTTTTGACATAGAAAAAGATCGCCCAAATTATGTGATCTGTAAAATTTGTCATGGTTCTCTTAGTAGAGGTCAAAACCTCAGCAGTTTGACAACTTCTTCCATGAATCGTCACATGAATAAATATCATATGGCCCGGTGGGAAGCTCACCGTGCTGCAATTCGGCCTAGCGGAGCGAACCATCCACCGCCTGCCCCTTCCAGTGCATCCGCGCGCTCGTCATCTTCTAGGACTGTGGGGACAGCTGTCACACCTGTTTTTCCACCCACAACTTCCACCACTGTAACCGCAACAGGCAGTTTGCTTGGTAGGTCGTCAGTTGTTTTGGAAGGGGAAACAAGTGAGTGTGTACAGCTCTCTCAGACATCGATAGCACCAACTTTGGATGAAGGCAACATCATGTCTCCGCCTGCACTTTCCTCACAAACCTGCATTTTTCCAGGGACACCCTACTCAACACCGTCTACACACAGCAGCCAGATGTCCCTCAGATGTGGTCAAATAAAAGGCCACTTCCTGCGACCCATGACAAAGCTAAGAGGTTGACTCTATCCCTCTGTAAGCTCTTGGCTACCGAAATGCTGCCTTTCCGCCTAGTGGACACACAGGATTTTAGAGACCTTATGTCTGTCGCTGTGCCCCAGTACCAGATGCCTAGTCGCCACTACTTCTCTAAGAAAGGTGTGCCCGCGCTACACCAGCATGTCGCACACAACATCACCGCTTCATTGAGAAACTCTGTGTGTGAACGGGTGCATTTCACCACCGATACTTGGACCAGTAAGCATGGACAGGGACGTTACATGTCGCTGACTGGGCACTGGGTAACTATGGTGATAGCTGGTGAAGGGTCTGCTGCACAAGTTTTGCCGTCCCCACGACTTGTGTGTCAATCCTCTGTCTGTCCAAGTTCCGCCACTGCTTCTGCATCCTCCACCTCATCTGGGTCCTCCACCTCCGCCCCAAGCCTGCCTGGTCAGGCCACCAGCATTCTCACTGCGCAGAAGGAATCACGCACCCCTCATTACTATGCTGGCAGCAGAGCGCAACGGCATCAGGCGGTCTTTAGCTTGACATGTCTTGGTAATAAGAGTCACACAGCTGAGGAGTTGTGGTCAGCTCTGCGGTCCGAGTTTAATAAATGGTTGTCTCCACTCAACCTGCAGCCTGGTAAGGCCGTGTGCGACAATGCTGCAAACCTGGGTGCGGCCCTTCGCCTGGGCAAGGTGACACACGTACCTTGTATGGCTCACGTGTTGAACCTTGTCGTGCAGCAATTTTTAACACAGTATGCCGGCCTAGATGGCCTTCTGAACAGGGCACGAAAACTGTCTGCTCACTTCCGCCGTTCAAGCGCCGCAGCTGAGCGACTTGCATCGCTCCAGAAGTCTTTCGGCCTGCCGGTTCATCGCCTGAAATGCGATGTGGCGACACGCTGGAATTCAACTCTCCACATGTTACAGCGACTGTGGCAGCACCGCCGTGCCCTGGTGCAATACGTCATGACGTATAGCCTGGGCCAACGAGATGCAGAGGTGGGGCAGATCACCCTGATGGAGTGGTCTCAGATCAAGGACCTATGCACCCTTCTGCACCGTTTCGACATGGCGACGAATATGTTTAGCGCTGACAATGCCATTATCAGCATGACGATTCCAGTCATTTACATGCTGGAACACACGCTAAACATTATTCGGAGTCAGGGGGTGGGACAACAGGAAGGGGATGAACTACAGGAGGATTCATATGCGCAAGACACAACAACATCACCAAGGTCCAGACGTTCATCATCACCAAGGCGCCAGGCATGGGAGCATGGGGTACAGGGATCAACAAGGGCGCATGGTAGCAGGCGAGATGTTGAGGAAGGTGCAGGAGGACATGAAGAAATGGAGGACGAACTGTCCATGGACATGGAAGACTCAGCAGATGAGGGAGACCTTGGTCAAATTTCAGTTGAAAGAGGTTGGGGGGAGATGTCAGAGGAAGAAAGAACGGTTAGCACCTCTATGCCACAAACACAGCGTGGACTTGGTCCGCATGGCTGCGCAAGACACATGAGTGCCTTCTTGTTACACTACCTCCAACATGACCCTCGTATTGTCAAAATTAGAAGTGATGATGACTACTGGCTTGCCACACTATTAGATCCCCGGTACAAGTCCAAATTTTGTGACATAATTCCAGCCATAGAAAGGGACGCACCTATGCAGGAGTATCAGCAGAAGCTGTTACTAAATCTTAGATCTGCTTTTCCACCAAACAACCGTGCAGGTGCAGGGAGTGAATCTCCCATTTGTAACTTGACAAACATGGGACGGTCTCGTCATCTTCAACAGTCTACACGTACCAGTAGGACCGTATCTGGTGCTGGTAACAGCAATTTTATGGAATCTTTTCATAATTTTTTTAGACCCTCCTTTGCAAGGCCACCAGAGACAACAAGTCTGACACATAGTCAACGGCTGGAGAGGATGATACAGGAGTATCTCCAAATGAACATCGATGCCATGACTGTGCAACTGGAGCCTTGCTCCTTTTGGGCTTCAAACCTAGAAAAATGGCCAGAGCTCGCAACTTACGCCTTGGAGATTTTGTCGTGTCCAGCTGCCAGCGTTGTCTCTGAACGTGTCTTCAGTGCTGCTGGGTGTGTGCTGACAGATAAGCGCACGCGTCTGTCCAGTGACAATGTGGACAGACTGACGTTCATCAAAATGAACAAGTCATGGATCCAGAAGGAATTTACAACCCCTGTGTCATCCTGGGGAGAGTAAATGCTTGTGTATTTGGAATGTGCTTGATGCAAATCTAGCTGTGAAGTGTACAACTAGGGCACAAGTGCTGCCACTGAATGGGTGGGTGTGTGTGGGGCACAATTTTTGGAAAAAAAGGGAGACTCCGCTTGGAGTAACCCTTGCTTACATTGTTTTTAAAAGAAGCCAAGATGAACAGAGCTGGGATCAGGAAAGACTTTGCTACCTACCCTGGTGTCATCCTGGGGACGGTTAATTATGGCGTATTTTGGAATGTGCTTGATGCAAATCTAGCTGTGAAGTGTACAACTAGGGCACAAGTGCTGCCACTGAATGGGTGGGTGTGTGTGGGGCACAATTTTTGGAAAAAAGGGAGACTCCGCTTGGAGTAACCCTTGCTTACATTGTTTTTAAAAGAAGCCAAGATAAACATAGCTGGGATCAGGAAAGACTTTGCTACCTACCCTGGTGTCATCCTGGGGACGGTTAATTATGGCGTATTTTGGAATGTGCTTGATGCAAATCTAGCTGTGAAGTGTACAACTAGGGCACAAGTGCTGCCACTGAATGGGTGGGTGTGTGTGGGGCACAATTTTTGGAAAAAAGGGAGAGTCCGCTTGGAGTAACCCTTGCTTACATTGTTTTTAAAAGAAGCCAAGATGAACAGAGCTGGGATCAGGAAAGACTTTGGTACCTACCCTGGTGTCATCCTGGGGACGGTTAATTATGGCGTATTTTGGAATGTGCTTGATGCAAATCTAGCTGTGAAGTGTACAACTAGGGCACAAGTGCTGCCACTGAATGGGTGGGTGTGTGTGGGGCACAATTTTTGGAAAAAAGGGAGACTCCGCTTGGAGTAACCCTTGCTTACATTGTTTTTAAAAGAAGCCAAGATGAACAGAGCTGGGATCAGGAAAGACTTTGCTACCTACCCTGGTGTCATCCTGGGGACGGTTAATTATGGCGTATTTTGGAATGTGCTTGATGCAAATCTAGCTGTGAAGTGTACAACTAGGGCACAAGTGCTGCCACTGAATGGGTGGGTGTGTGTGGGGCACAATTTTTGGAAAAAAAGGGAGACTCCGCTTGGAGTAACCCTTGCTTACATTGTTTTTAAAAGAAGCCAAGATGAACAAGTCATGGTTCAGCAAAGACTTTATCTACCTACCCCGGTGTCATGCTGGGGACGGTTAATTATGGCGTATTTTTGAATGTGCTTGATGCAAATCAAAACATCCTGTTTGCAACTAGGGCCCAAGTGCTGCCACTGATGGGGTGGGTGTGTGTGGGACACAATTTTTGGAAAAAAGGGAGACTCCGCTTGGAGTCACCTTGCGGTGTTTTACATGATTTTAGAAGGGCGTGCCATGCCTATATCTGTGTCTCCTCCTCTTTTTCTTTGTCCAGCTCTTTTGTTTTCGCATGAGTATATGTCCTTGTCACTTTCCCATGTGTTTGAGTTGTTTGTCACCTTTTGGACACCTTTGAGGGTGTTTTCTAGGTGTTTTTCTGTGTTTGTGATTGCCTGCCATTGTTTCCTATGCAGTTCGAGTTCGGTTCGTCGAACGTTCGACGAGCCGAACTCGAACGGGACCTCCGTTCGGCGAACCGGCCTCGAGCCGAACCGGGACCGGTTCGCTCATCTCTAGTGAAGAGGTAATGGAGCAAATAACCACTGCTAGAGGGCAACAGCAAATTGCAGCTGGTTAGATGAATTAACTCCAAACCAATATGTTGAGCTTCCCCAGAATAGGTGTTTCAAGAGTCCTTATACAAGGGAATCACCCTGAGCTGGTATATTCAGAGAGCCGCTTGGAGCAATCTCTGCTGCTATACTGTAGACACAGATATGTATTAGTCCTCCAGTTAAAAAGTGGTCACTATATGTAACAACACATGCTTCGACATGTTTCCCCATTGAGTACGGATCATCAGGAGGCCCTATAAAGATAAGAGTCTAACATGATCAAAGGTGCCAAAGATGAAGGCCCTCAAAACATATCCCCCACACCACCAATTCAGGTCAGCACTGGAGATTTAGGAATCCTGCTACCGTCCGGTGCATCAGGGAATCAAAAGATACCAGTGAATTCGTCCTGACAGCATAGCACCACATGCACACATTGCGTATTGGTGAGGTTTTTACCTCAGTATTTGTAAAGCCACTCGCACACGGTGAGATTTGGTGAGGCATTTACCTCATTATTTATAAGGCCACATGGACACATAGAGCATTTGGTGAGGTTTTAACTTCAGTATTTGTAAGGCAACGTTCACACATTGAGTATTTGGTGAGTTTTTTACCTCAGAATTTTTAAGCCAAAACCAGGAGTGTGACAGTCAGAGTAAAAGTATAATACAAACACGGGCACCACATATGTATTTATTACCCACACCTTGTTTTGGCTTACAAATTCTGAGGTAAAATACTGAGGTAAAAGGCCGTGTGCATATGTGAAGCCCTGGCCTATCAGGTCGTTACAAGGGTGCCGTGCAATCTGCCCTTCTGCATGGTACCCGCTCCTCCTTGGTTACGGATCCTGTCAATTTGGTATTGCTACCAACAGGTATACCTAAATCCTAAGGAACACTCTGCACGACACCCACCAAACACCCGTTAGGCAGCCTGAGGGGAATAGGGCCACCCAGATGGAAGGATGGAAGAGAGAGGGCAGAGATGTCAGTTGAGTAGTAGTTGAGCAGTGAAACAGCAGTGACAGGACAGGTCACGCTGTGGAGCTGGGCTCCTGTACCCATCCCAGGTGCCAGACGTTGGCCTGGCCAGAAGGAGCTGGAACCCCGTTCGCAGGGGGTAGTCACAGGGGGCACGGAGCTGCTACAGAGAGCAGGCCGGCTGCCTTGTGCTACAACCGGGCAGGGGCCAGGGCACGACGGGGTACGCGGACCCTAGGCTGGGAAGAAGCTTCACGCAGCCCAGTAATTCACCCGACGGGAACAGAGTCTTCAGGAACCGTTCCCCACCCGCTCCAGAATTGGGGTACTAGCGCAACGAGGGGGATAGGATTTCCCACAACCGTCCAGAAAATCCCAAGCGTGAACCCTGAGAGCAAGCTCACCCTGCTAGCCACGCAGGTGAGCGGGACCCGAGTAGTTTTAGGCGAAAGGGATCCATACGAAGGACACACAGTGCCAAGGGACATGGCTTTAGACCAACCAGCAACATCAAAGGGGCACTGACCCACCATGCTCGACCAACGGAGACGGAGCATTCAAGAGTTTGGTTTACCTGGTGTCAGCATCAGTGACTTTGGACTGTGTGAGTACCCGATATCCCTTCACCCCCGACGGATTCCCCACTCCATCCATCACCGAGTCTCGGGACACCACTCCCCCTGCCCACAGAGGGGTTAACATCTCGAGCTGCCACGCCATCATCCCAGGGCTCTCCCCCAAATGGCAGCGGTGGTTCCACACGTTACCACACACCGTGGGTGGCATCACAAACATTATCCCATTCACTACCCAAAACATTCCCCCTTTTTATTCTGAGGTAGCCGCGCGACCCCACCTCGGATCCGGAGACCCCTCAAGCCACTGTGGATTTTGGTCCAAGCAGCCCATCGGCTGTCGCAGGGGCAGCACACATACGTTTAGTATTTGGTTGTTATTTTACCTCAGTGTTGTAAGCAAAACCAGGAGTGGAACTATCAGAGGAAGAGTATAATAGAAACACGGGCATCACTTCTATATTTATTACCCACTCCTGGTTTTGGTTTACAAATATTGAGGTAAAAAAAACTCACCAAATATTCTCCGTGTGTAGATGGCCTTACAAGAAAGTTTGTAACTCTTATGTGCATTATCTTTTTCTGAGCTCCTCTCGGCTGATTTATGACCACACATAACATTAACATTTCCTTATTAAAAGAGATATTTAAAGTGACATGATTGAGAAAAGTAAAAAATAAAGAATATAATGTAGAAAATACCTTGTAAATCACAGACTAAATAACACAAAGCAAAACAAAGCCTGTAACCCCAGTAGGATATTGTCGTGTAATGAAAGAGATATGAACTTTTGGGACAGGGTGTAATAAAACCACTTTGCAAAGCGTTTGTGTAACTTCACCGCCGCTCTGTTCTGGGAATTAGTACATAGAAAGAGTATCGAAAGAGTACCTTGGAGATGGAAAAGGTATGAAGAAGAACCAGAAAACTAATAAGGCATATAAATGATCTTGGCTATAAAAAAAGAATAAAAGAACTACATTTATTTAGTCTTGAGAAGAGACATCTAACAGGGATATGGTTAACTTGCACAAATACATAAATGGTCCATACACAAAAATGGTTAAAAAGCTATTTGGTGCATGCCAACAATCAGTTTTTACAGCATTCTGGAAAGCAGCATGTTTCAGCTGTGCTGCGATGTACAGTACAAGCACAGTGGATGAGATTTCTGTGTGCAGCCCACAGAGTAAACTAAGGGGTACTTTACACGCTGCGATATCACTAAGAATTTATCGTCAGGGTCACGGTGTTTGTGACGTACATCTGGCGCGGTTAGTGACATCACAGCGATCACTTGGACTGTGGTGGTCATCTGCACAGTATTACCTGTACCACTGCTGATCCTGTTTACCTGACGCCATGGACCTGCACACCTAATCTCCATATCATTCTGGAATCCTGATGAACCACACTCTCCGTGTGGGGAAACGCGTCGAGCTGGAGTTACTGAGGTGGAATTTTTGCATGACATGAAGGTGGATGGTTCACCTATAATATAAGGACTTCTGAAGAGCGACAGCATATAATTGCTTGGACCTTATGGACTGACATGCCCCAAATCTTTGGTGCTGAACAATTATTCTATTTACAGCCTACAAGCTAAGTCCTATGCTTTAAGTTGATTGTGAACCATTTCTACCTTTTACATTGAAATGTCATTTGAAATGAATTATATGTACAGGATCTTATGATCATATGTTTGTTTTACACTGTGGTGTGGAATTTTTTACTGTAATAAAAATTGTTTATATTGGGAATATTTGGTTATCTTGTTAAATTGCAATATTCCCGGGACTTTTTGATCCAATTCTCTATACTATAAAAAAAGAATAAAAGAACTACATTTATTTAGTCTTGAGAAGAGACATCTAACAGGGATATGGTTAACTTGCACAAATACATAAATGGTCCATACACAAAAATGGTTAAAAAGCTATTTGGTGCATGCCAACAATCAGTTTTTACAGCATTCTGGAAAGCAGCATGTTTCAGCTGTGCTGCGATGTACAGTACAAGCACAGTGGATGAGATTTCTGTGTGCAGCCCACAGAGTAAACTAAGGGGTACTTTACACGCTGCGATATCACTAAGAATTTATCGTCAGGGTCACGGTGTTTGTGACGTACATCTGGCGCGGTTAGTGACATCACAGCGTGTAACACGGACGAGCGACCTTAAACGATCGCAAAAGAGACAAAAATCGTTGGTTTTGTAGAGGTCGTCCAAAATCCAAAAATCGTTGTCTCGTACGTAGTGATATTGTTCGTCGTTCCTGCGGCATCACACATCACTATGTGTGACACCGCAGGAGCGACGAACAGCTCCTTACCTGCCTCCACCAGCAATGCAGAAAGAAGGAGGTGGGCGGGATGTTACATCCCGCTCCTCTCCGCCCCTCCGCTTCTATTGGACGGCTCTTTAGTAACACCGCAGTGACGTCACTATGACATCGAACGCACCTCCCCCTTGAAGGAGGGATTGTTCGGCGGTCACAGCGACGTCGCTGACAAGGTATGTGCGTGAGACGCTGCTGTAGCGATATTGTTCGCTACGGCAGCCATCAACAAATGTCGCACATACGACGGGGGCAGGTGCTATCGCACTTGACATCGCTAGCGATCACTAGCGATGTTGCAGCGTGTAAAGCAACCTTAAGCCGCAAGCATTGCAATTGTTTGTAGAGGACACGCAAGCATTCTCCGCAGGGAGAACAGAAGAAAGAGACAGCAACTGCCCAAACCCTGATCATGGACACATGCAGATGCAGTCTCCTGCATTCTCCTGTGGAGGAGACTTGCGGTCCCAAAAGTCAGGACTAGAGATGAGCCACCTCCCTGGCATTCGAGTTCGGTTCGTCGAACGGAGGCCCCGTTTGACGAACGTTCAACGAACCACTCGAACCCCATTGAAAACAAGGGGAGGCAAACACAAACACATAAAAACACATTATACATGTACACATACAGTTAATAAACATTGCCATAACACTTACAGGTCCCCCGCGACGTGTCCTGCACTCTGTCTCCCGCCGCTTTTCCTTCCGATAATCGCTGCATCCTCCCGGTAACCAGCACTGATGATAGGACCTATCATGACGTCAAACTAGCATGTGACCAGTCACGTGTCTATTATCTCATTAGCTACAGACTGGTCACATGGGTAGGCGTCATTGCTAGGTCCTGTCAGTGCATCTCTATGTCCTTTTACCATAGAGATGCTCTGGCACATGATTGGCTTCCCCGTCCATGCATGTCAGCGCTCTTTACAGAGTCAGCCCACATGCAGGGACTACATGCCACAGCCGGTGAATAGCGACATCGGGAATCACGTGATCGGAGCATCGTTGCTATGGCAACCCATCTCTCAGCGGTGACGTCACCGCTTACAGCACGCAGCTTCTGCTCACTCACTGAGGGAATAGACTGCACGGGGAGCAGCAGCGTCTTCCTCCCATGCAGTGCTGTCTGATGTAGCAGAGCTGCATGGGTTGAAGGAGAAAGAAGACAGAAGAGCAGGATCGTGGAGGGCTGACAGGGAGTAATAAACATGGAGTCTCTAATGTGTCTGTGCATTTATTTCTATTAAAGTATTTTTTCTCTGCGGTGTCTTTTTTTTAACCCTTTATTGCAGATTCTTAATAGCCCGGTCAAACTTGCCTGACATTAAGAATCTCTGGTTTAATACTAGCTAGTAAAACAAAGCTAGTATTAACTCATTATCACCCAGCAAGCCACCCGGCTTGAGGGCTGCTGGAAGAGTTGGATACAGCGCCAGATGATGGCGCTTCTCTGAAAGTGCCATTTTCTGTGCCGGCTGCAGACTGCAATTCGCAGCAGAGGGACCCAGAAAGCTTGGGCTAACCTGTGCTGTGGATTCCAATCTCCAGCTGCCCCAGTAGTACCCGGCTGGACACAAAAATGGGGCGAAGCCCACGAAGTTTTTTTTTTTTTTTTAATTATTTAATTAAATTCATGAAATAATTAAAAAAAGGGCTTCCCTATATTTTTAGTTCCCAGTCGGGTACAAATAGGCAGCTGAGGGTTGGGGGCAGCAGTACATGCCTGCTGTACCTGGCTAGCATACAAAAATATGGCGAAGCTCACGTAATTTTTTTTTTTAAGGTTTTGCAAAAAAAATAAAAAATGCTTCCCTGGATTTTCCATGGTCAGTGAAGGTAACACCAAGCAGTGGGGGTTAGCAGCCAGTAGCTGCTTGGATTACTCTTAGCTAGCAATACAAAAAATGCAGCGGGACCCCATATATTTTTTTTTCAATTATTTATTTAAATAACTAAAAAAAAAAATGGGCTTCCCTGTATTTTGATTGCCTGACATCACAGTACTGTAAAAATAAATCATTCAAAAAAATGACGTAGCGCTCTGCGGTATTTTTGATTCTTAGCGCAGATAAACCAGAAAGCTACGAGTTGCCACCCCCATCTGCCTGGCATTACCTTGGCTGGCAATCAAAATAAAGGGAAGCCCATACATTTTTTTTATTTAAAAAACAGTTAAAAAAAATGAGGTGGGGTCCCCCCATATTTGATAGCCAGCTAGGGTAAAGCAGACAGCTGTAGCCTGAAAACCACAGCTGGTAGCTTTACCGTGGTTGGTGATCCAATGTGGAGGTCACCCCAGGCTCTTTTTTATAAATAATAATAGTTACAAAAAAAGTAGGGTCCCCCCCAAATTGGATCACAAGCCAAGGTAAAGCAGACAGCTGTGGTCTGGTATTCTCAGGGTGGGAAGGTCCATGGTTATTGGCCCTTCACAGCCTAAAAATAGCAGGCCGCAGGCACCCCAGAAGTGGCGCATCCACTAGATGCGCCAATCCTGGCGCTTCATCCCAGCTCATCCCGTGCCCTGGTGCAGTGGCAAACGGGGTAATAAATGGGGTTGATACTAGCTGTAAGGTCACCTGACATCAAGCTCAGCAGTTTGTGATGTCATAGCGTCTATCAGATACCCGACATCACAAACTGTCAGCACTAACAAAAAAAAAATAGACAAAAAAAAAATTAATTGAAAAAACACTCCCAAAAACATTCCCTCTTTCACCAATTTATTGTAAGGAAAAAAAAAATAAGGGGGTCCCATGACGACTCTGGACCGTCTAGAATATGAGGGAACACGCTCAGGGAATGTATCCCCCATTTTCTAGGAGTGCAGACCCTCCATGTGAAGAGTGTGGGACTCTCCCTGGGTCCACAGCAGCAGAGTCAATGTCGTAACTGTTGCTACCAAAGCTGCAATGCCCTGCTCATCAGGTAAGGGCTTGCCTAATCAGGAGAACTATTCTACATTTCCAAATATTGGTATTTGCTGATATTATTGCTATTCCACCTACTATATATTGGGGATAGGATATTGGAGATGGAATACCCCTTTAAGTCCAGTTATCCAGCTGAATGAATACTAAACAACAGAGCTCGCTATTTAGACATGTTTTCTTGTGGCGTATAACAGACTCATGTTTGGTAGTCGTTCAACAAGGCACTTATGAAATCAAATACCTCCATTTGGAAATGTAGTATAGCTCTCCTGATCAACTATGTTCCTTACCTCATGAGCACGGCATTGCAGTAGCTTACAGATGCATGGTTACTGCCACTCACTGTGTCTGAACACAGGAAGGTGAGCTGCTCTGTGCATGCGGCAGCGTCTATTGTGAAGGAGAGGGCCGCGGGGGATTAACGCTGCACAGGTACCGTGGGACACTGGGGAACACCGGTGGGGTTATAGGGGGTGACCTGGTAGGGCCTGGGGAGGAGTTTTCTGTCGCATGTGTCATGGCACATGAGACAGAAATTATAGGAGCACGGTGAATGCGGCCGGCGCGCTTTCTATGCGTGTGGCCATCTTGGATTTCCAGGAGGGGGTCAGGGGGGCACTTTGGCGACACCGGGAGACCGGAGGGTACCGGGGAGGAGATTTATCTCCCATCTGACATGTTTGTTCATGCCAGATGGGAGATAAATAATTTTTTACCGGAGCTGTCATTTAGTGTAACGTGATCATCAGTATACGGTGTATATCGGTGATCACGTGAGCAGGGACCGGAAAAACTGGCCTGAATCATGATCTCCAGGGTCTCAGCTATCCTCTGAAACCCCGGAGATTTTCTGACGCTGGGGGGCGCTATTCACTTATTTCTGCCTGCTGTTTATAAACGGCAGATCAGAATAAGGCTACATTCACACGACCGATCCGTTTTTGCGGTACTTTTGCGGTACTTTTTTCATGGATGCATCCGTGTGGCATCCGTTTCCGTTCCGTATGCGGTCCGTATGTCATCCGTTTGTCATTGTTGTCCTTCCGTTTTTTGCGTACTGCAAACAAAACTGAAGGAGGGAAAATATATAAATTTACCCAGGATCCATAGCTTCAACCTACATGAGGCGGTCACATGTTCACTCCAGTGCCATTTTCTACTGCTTTTCACAGCGTAGAGCGCTCTGGTGATTTTCTTGTGCTTGTACACTTCATATCAGTCTTTTCTGTCATTATAATGGCAGAAAGACACAATGTCCCACTCTCCTGCATTTTGTAATTTTGCACCCTTTGGTGCCTTTCATGTGGCACTAAGGGGTGCTTAGCCTTGTATTTAGCCAAAAAAATAAATAAAACGTAAAAAAAAAATTACGTGGGCTTCCCCCTATTTTTGATAGCCAGCTAGGGTAAAGCAGACGGCTGCAGCCTGCAGGCCACAGCTGGCAGCTTCACCTTGGCTGGTAATCCAAAACTGAGGGCACCCCACGCTGTTATTTTAAATTAAATAAATAATTACAAAAAAAAAAAAAAAAACACGTCGGGGTCCCTCCTAAATTGGATCACCAGCCAAGGTAAAGCGGACAGCTGGGGTTTGATATTCTCAGACTAGGGAGGTCCATGGTTATTGGACTCTCCCCAGCCTAAAAATAGCAGGCCGCAGCCGCCCCAGAAGTGGCGCATCCATTAGATGCGCCAATCCTGGTGTTTCGCTCCAGCTCATCTTGTTGCCCTGGTGCGGTGGCAAACGGGGTAATATATGGGGTTAATACCAGATGTGTAATGTCACCTGGCATCAAGCCCTGGGGTTCGTGATGTCAGGCGTCTATCAGATACTCGACATCACCAACCCAGTCAGTAATAAAAAAAAAAAAAAATAGACAAACAGATTTTTATTTGAAAAAACACTCCCCAAAACATTCCCTCTTTCACAAATTTATTAGAAAGAAAAACAAATCCAGGTCTGGTGTAATCTAAGGGGGTCCCATGACGATCCATACCATAGGCAATGTCCCAGTCAATGAAGAACAGAATGTTCCATATTGGCTGGGAG
Organism: Anomaloglossus baeobatrachus; assembly: GCF_048569485.1. Classification (NCBI taxonomy): domain Eukaryota; kingdom Metazoa; phylum Chordata; class Amphibia; order Anura; family Aromobatidae; genus Anomaloglossus; species Anomaloglossus baeobatrachus. The sequence goes on from NC_134353.1 coordinate 523,772,784, forward strand.
AGCAATACAGTGACCTGAGCTAACATCAATAGGTCAGCCCAGGTCACTGCAAGGCATGACAAGTGCTGCTGTCAGGAGGATAGCGAGGTACATTACCTGCGGTGATCGCTGCACTCCTGATAGCAGACCTGTGACTGAGTTCAATGACCGCCGCCTTCACAACCAGGTATCGCCGGTGCCTGTGACGTCACCGCTAGTGACAGTCTCGAGTCAGCAGCGAGAGATGTGGCAAGCGGCGGCTATGGAGGACAGTGACAGCGCTGACGTTGGGAGGGCAGGACTTCATCACCACAGGTAAGGAACTTCACTAACCTCCTGACGGCAGCGCTTGTCATCCCCGTGGCTGCTGTCACTGCAGTGTGGGCAGCTGTGGACACAGTACAGTGCAGGCAGCTGTGGATACTGCTGAGCGGGCAGCAGCGGGGCTGGGGCTGGGGCTGGAGTGGGACAGACTGCAGTAGCATCCGATGGAAGTCACACGGAAGTGCTTCTGTGTGGCTTTTGGGGATTTTTGTACACATAGCCAGGGTAAACATCGGGTTACTAAGCAAAGCGCTTTGCTTGGATACCCGATATTTACCCTGGTTACCAGCTTACCAGCGATGGCTCCCTGCACACGTAGCTGTAAAAAGCCACGCTTCTGGTGATCAAACCGTTTTCTAACGTAACTCAAACTGCTGAACTTTTAGCAAATTGTTTGAGTTTGTCAAACGACTCGAACACTCGCCAAAATCACTCGAACATGAAATCGGCGAACCTCGCTCATCTCTAGTCAAGACCCGACGCATTCAGGACGCAACAGGTCCTGATCATGGGTACGTACCCTTATGTAAAAACCCCATCAAGAGACGAGAGGGCATTCCTTCCTCCTGGAAAAAGAAAAGTTCAATCTCCAGAGGAGGCAAATCTTTGTTACCATAAAAACTATTAGGGTATGTGCGCACGTTGCTTTTTACCTGCTTTTTTGCTGCTTTTTCTTCTGCGCTGTTTAATGCCAAAATGGATGTGTTCTTCTATTCAAGCAAAGTCTATGGGAATTTGGGTTTCTTGTTCACACTATGTTGTTCAAAATGCTGCCTTTTTGAGGCAGAACTTTGGTCAAAAACTCAGCTTTTCAAAGAAGCAACATGTCAATTGTTTTTGCCATTTGGGTTTTGCACTGCAAAGCTGAGTTTTTGACCAAAGTTCTGCCACAAAAAGGCAGCATTTTGAACAACATAGTGTGAACAAGAAACCCAAATTCCCATAGACTTTGCTTGAATAGAAGAACACATCCATTTTGGCATTAAACAGCGCAGAAGAAAAAGCAGCAAAAAAGCAGGTAAAAAGCAGGTAAAAAGCAACGTGCGCACATACCCTTAATCAGTGAAATAGCCTACTTCAAGATCTGGTCACAGCAGGAATAGTTTCTGGTTGTAAAAAAAGGTGTGGATTATTTTACAGCAAAAAATAAATGCTTACATAAATTTGCAAAATTCATATTCTAAATGTTGACCCAGTCTCTCTACATTCGGGATCAGGACAGAAACATTTGTTCAGTTAGAGCAGATGGTTCATACATGATACCTATATCCCTTTCTCTTAATCATCCCCCATACCTTGATTGAAGTTAACCCCTTCACAACCCATATGTCATGAATGGGAAAGGGTTCCCAACCTTTAATATATGACAACGTTATTGCGATCATGTGGGGCACAGGAGCTGTGACCGTGGCAAAACCATCACTGGGTGCTTGGCTTACCTGATAGCCAAGCCCCAGCTCTCACATCTAAGAGCAATGTGAATGGATCCACAAATATTTCATCTGAATCATGTGCTTCAGATATTTAGATGGAAAACCTGATCCAAGTGCTCAGCATGGAGTATTGGATACATGTGAACTAATCCAAAATATGCTCTACCCCAAAATGCCACCAATAGAAGCTTCAACTCAACCCACAAAAAAAAGTCCCAATTTGGGTCCGTTACCTGTTAACAGAAAGATAGGGGTTGTCCAAGTTACGAGTAGCACAAAGGTTCTTGAAAAGCGACATGGCTCCCAACAAAAGAAATTTTGCAAAATCTGTGCTGCTAAATCCAAATGCTCCCTTCTGAGTCCCACAATGTGCCTAAACCACAGATAGCATCAGTGTTTGAAGTACAAGCTGGATCCAATGTATTGGGTGCCACAATGGAATATTTGCAATTTTTACTCTGCAACTTCCACTGTGTTTATTTCTGGAAAAGTCCCAGAGTGTAAAAATTGTCACTACACCCATAGATGTATTCCAAGAGGGGTGTAAATTTTAATAAGTGGCCACTTGAGGGGTAATTTCCACTGTTTAGGCACACGAGGTCCTCTGCAAATGGAGTTCACAAACTATTCTAGAAAAATCTGAGCCACAAAAGTCAAATAGTGCTCCATCCTTGTGAGCATTGCTGTGTGCTCAAATAGTAGTTTTCCATCCCAAATAGCATATCTGTATACTGTGGAAAAATTGCACAATATATTGTATGGTCCATTTTCTCCTGTTCCCTAGTGAAAATGAACAATTTGAGGCTAAAATAACATTTTTGTGGGAAAAATGTCATTTTTTTTATTTTCATGGCTCAAGTTTATAAAATTCTGTGACACACCTTTGGGTTCAAGGAGCTCACCACACATCCAGATGAATTCATTGAGGGGTCTAGTTTCCAAAATAGGGTCACTTGAGCAGGGTTTCAATGTTCTAGGAACATCATGGGATCTGTAAAGGGGACATGGTGTCCACTATTAACTCCAGCCAATTTTGCTCTCCAAAAGTCAAATGGTGCTACTTTTCTTCAGAGCTCTGCTGTGTTCAAACAGTAGTTTTCCATCACGTTGCATATCGGCATACTCATGGGAAATTGCACTACAAACTGTACTGTCCATTTTCTCCTTTTACCCTTGAGAAAATAAAAATTGGGGAGCTAGAGCAACATTTTTTGTGGGGAAAATGTGATTTTTATTTTCACCACTCATCGCTATAAAATTCTGTGAAGTACTTTGGGATTCAAGGTGCTGACCACACATCTAGTTAAATTCCATGAGAGGTCTAGTTTCCAAAATTGAGTCATTTGTGGGAGTTTTCCACTGTTTACATACCAGAGGGACTCTGCAAATGTGACATGGCATCCGCTAACCAGTCCAGACGATTTTTTGTTTTCCAAAAGTCAAATGGCGCTAATTCTCTTCTGAGGTCTGCCGTATGCCCAAACCGTAATCTTCCACCACATATGGAGTATCGGCATGCTCAGGAGAAATTGCGCAACAAATTGCATGGTTCACTTTCTCCTGTTACACTTGTAGAAATAAAAAATTGGTGGCTAAAGCAACATTTTTGTGGGGAATGTGATTTTTTATTTTTACAGCTCAATATTATAAAATTCTGTGAAACACCTGTGGGTTCAAGGTGCTGACCACACATCTAAATTCCTTGATGAGGTCTAATTTCCAAAATGGGGTCAGTTGTGATGGTTTTCACTATTTAGGCACATCACGGGTTGTGCAACGTGACATGGTGTCTGCTATCAATTCCAGCCAATTTTGTGTTCCAAAAGTCAAATGGTGCGCCTTCACTTCAGAGATCTGCCATGCACCCAAACAGTAGGTTTCCACCACATATAGGATATTGGCATACTCAGCAGAAATGAAAAAATTGAGGCAAATGCAACATTTTTGTGGAAGATAGTAAAATTTCATATTTTCCTTACACATTGCTATAATGCCTATGAAGCACCTGAAGGGTTAATAAATAGTGATAAGCAAGCACTACTATGCTCGGCTCTTTAAATAAGCAAGTTGAACGCCTAGCCGGGCTCGACTTGAGTACTGAGCATAATGAAAGTAAATAGGAAACCCAAGACTTTTTCCGGAAGATTGCCTAGAAAAAGCTCTAGTTTCAATTGACTTCCATTATGCTTGGTACTCGAGTACTCGAGTCGAGTACTCGAGTCGAGTTGAGTCCAGTCCAAGCATCTGACCTACTTGTTTCGAGTACCGAGCACCCGAGCATGGTAGTGCTTGCTCATCACTATTAATAAACTTATTGAATGTTTATTGAATGTTTTTTGAGCACTTAGAGGGGTGCAGTTTTTAACATGCAGACACTTTTGGGTATATTTTGTCAGAGAGGCTCCTCAAAGTCATTTCAAATGTTATGTGGTCACATAAAAAATGTATTTTCTAAATTTTGTTGGATGTAAAGTAAAATGATCTAAGAATCACCGGGATCCATTGAAGCGTTCCAAAGTTATTACCTTATAAAGTGACACTGGTCAGAACTGTAATATTTGGCCAGGTCAGGAAGGTTAAAACCAGGCTGAGTGGTACAGGGGGTATTGGGAATTTGTTTCTTTTCAATCATACTAACAATGTAACTATGCTACAGAGTTCTAAAAATGTAACTATTTTATGAACCATATATATTTTTTTTACTAAAAGACTTATGTTGAGGTAACTAGTCCTCTTTAAAGATATGTAGTGCACATATAATGGGATATATAGTCAGATCCATTTAAAAACAATACTTTATTACTTTTTAATCTGTTGCGTACAATGTAAACATAGAATTTAAAAAACTGTAAAATTATAAGAAAATCTTGTAAGTGCTACAACTTAGAGTTAAATATAAACCACAAGTTATACATTGAACATGGAGACACACTACTCCTATCTAAACCATTTCAGAACGTGCTAAATCTGGTTAATTCAAGAAATAATTGATTTCCACCAAACACATTTGTGTTTGTCACATACTGTACACCAATTGTTATGAGGACTCACACAGTTTCCTATTAAATGGGTTGTTGAAATCTTTTAAAAAAAAAAACACGTCAAAAAGAGGAATAGAAATGCTCTAAAACAACAACAAAAACAGTATTCACTTCTGGCACAGATACCTGGCTGTCTCCAGTGATGAAGGACGACGTCTACAGGAGAATGGCCAGATTAGAATTGTATTTTTGTTACTTTAGAGCATTTGTGTTTTTTGTTTTTGTTTTTTTTAACTACCCAGAAAACACCGTTAAACTTTTAGTCTTGTAAAATCTTATGGAAAGTTATTACAGGAGAGAACAAAACAATTATGAAATCAATGCTGTATTAGATCTATAAGAATTAGGCTTAAAGGCAATGAAAAGACATAAAGACATGTAAACAAGACATAAAACAAAAGTATAAATTCTGCGAAATAACCCATTTTCAATGACCATTGCTGATGGCTATACACAGGCTCAAAAGTTGCTTAGATATTATTGGACACAAGTACAAGTCCTGACAGAGAGATGAGGTGGCCATCAGCACCATGAACAGTCCATGTTCTTTACATTTCTTTAATAAGCTCAGTAACTAAAAACCAAGTTTACTCATTTGTGAAGACTTAAAGGAGGGGATAGCAGTCTAGATCCTTGCACAAGTCAAGAGTTAGCTTTACACTTTTGATAACTACTGGCCAACCAGATGATTTGAGCAGAAAGTACTGAAAATCTGATGTATGGACAGCTCCAAATCTATCTTAATTAGACTATAGAAGGAAACTGTTGTCCCAGGTTGATATTAATGGGCCAATTACTTGGCTTTGAGATCTACATTTGACCTTCAAAATAAAACTGCACACTGAAAACAAGTTGTTATAGATTATTGAAAAAATAATTTTCTATTTACATTATCATTGGATTAAGCAAAAAAATTGACAGCATTGTGTAATGGCTTTTTTACATATATCAATATGTTAATAGCATTTCTAATCCAAAAACAGGAGTAGCTCCAAAATGCAGAAGAGATGTAGCGCTTACCATTATTCTTATTCTCTCTATAGGAAGCACTACCGAATTTTTGCTTAGAAATGCTGATGAAACGCTGACCCGAAAACCTGGGGCGTTGGGGTGCATTTACACTGGCTGATAAATGACTACTGATTGGCCATGGTTATACAGGACAGTGAACCACAGATAATGATGATTTTGAAGCAAGCAACACACTCATTAGTCCAGAGTCACACTTGCGAGTTATACGTGTTATACGCTTGATTCTCGCATTTAATCACCCGGCACAGCCTGCTGCTCTCGGGACAGGAGCGTCTCAGCTGCATAGAAATACTTGAAGCTGACCGACTCCTGTCACAAGAGCAGTAGGCCGTGTCGGGTGATGTGGTGCGAGACTCGCGCATATTACATGTGAGTCCCTTGCAAGTGTGACTCCAGACTTAGACTGATAATCATCGGATTGTCCAAAAAATGCTCATTCACAATCTGTCACTGTAAATGCACCCAGCATATCCATAAACTGAAAATCCTTTACACATACCAGTCAGCATTTTATACCAACAATCTCATAGCTATCGACTTACTTTGCTCAATATTATACATCATCACCATTACGCAGACTTCATCTACAAACTTTCCATTGGTAACTTCCACTGTCCTCTCAACTATCCATCAAACCATTTTCTCAACCAGAGCCTCTGCTTGCATCTACCAACATTCTTTGATGATCCAAAAAGTAATGGTCTTATTTTTTTTTTTTGACACTTATTGCCAAGTTTGAAAAGGATCATTCATTACAACAGGGCACACACTTGGATTGTATACATTGTTAGTATGCACTATGGTTCCTTCTAAATAGTCTCCCAGTTGCCCTAAAGACATTATCATACTAATTTATTTTGTTTTTAAGAGCCCAAACGGCTAAATAACATGACTGTGGCTGGCAATGCAAATGAAACCCAACCCTCCTATAGAAAAGCTAATGGTTACACGATTGTGAAACATATTTGTGTGGCCAATGGCCCATCAGGTGGGCTCATATTAAGTGCAGGCTTTTGGTTTTCCAACACTGGGAGGTATCACGAAGCAGCAAAAAAATAAAAATAAAGGGACATTGTTTTTCAGCGTTGTAGACAAAATTGTGCCAGTGGTTTTAGTGTTATCAGGATGTTGACTAAGAATAAGAATATAGACGAAAGAAGCAAAGGAATAATTTGAATTTGGGACCTCCCAATGTGTATTCAGTACTATGCCTCACAACTGCCATGTGCCAAATATAACACTGGTGTCTTGCTAATGAAAGGGTTGCTATAACTGTTCTAATAAAAGCTACATACATGCCTGGCCTCATTTAAACCTAATAATACTGTGTTTTTCCAAAAATAAGACTGTCTTATACTTTTTTTGTCCCCCTAAAAAGCACTGTAGGAGGTCTTATTTTTGGAGAAACATAGTTGGGGTAAGTTTACCCCCCAAAAAAGCAGACACCCCACTTCCCAGGAGACTCATACTTACTAGACCAGGATGTCTGCGTGGCTTCCAGGTCCTCCCTGTGATCTGCGGTGGGTGCTGCAAACCGTCCTCCTCTGCTACTGGCTGACTGACACACACACACACATACATTACATCCAGTGTTACAGAATACTTCTGGCCACAGGGAATGATGGGAGGAAGTCACATGTTCCCGCAGGATCTGTTCCCAGGCATTGTAGCAGGTCCTTGTGCTCCACTGCACTGCCTCCCAGGATTCTGTCAGCCAAAAGAAATCGGTGTTGCTGGATGTGGGGAGTGTGTCTGTGATGCAATGTGTGTGTGATCCGATGTTTGTGTGTGCGATCTGATTGTGTGTGTGTGTGTGTGTGTGTGTGTGTGTGTGTGTGTGAGATCGGATGTGTGTGGTGGTGCCTTGCTCCAAAAATGCTGAAAATCCCTGCTAGAGCTTATTTTTGGGGGAGGACTTATTTTTGGAAAAACACAGTATGAGTCCAATTAATGGAAAAGCGTAAATACGTATGACACAACCCATGTAATACTGTAGGACATATTATATTAGTGTAAAATATTAAAGGTGTTGCAGTAGGACCTTTCTGAACGCATCATCTCTGATGGAACTAGACGTCACCACAAACTGGATAGCAATGTGTTCATCACAAATACTACATAAAATCCGAAAGAGAATTTGGATAGTGAGAGGATGTCAAAGTGTATTGTGTGAGGAAAAGAGAAAATGGCCATTTTTCACACGAGGAAAAATGTGTAAAACCAGCAATTTTTTTTTATGTGCTGGATCCATTTTTAGTCTGTGTGTTAGTATATACAATCCTTGTTTCATATTTTTCTCATATATAAAAAGATAAGTATTAACTTCTATATATTGAAACAGTAAAATATGGTCAATACAGGGATGACATCAGTGTGTTGTTTCTTCTTTTTTCACAGGACCATTGACTTGCAGCACAGATGAAAGTAGGACATGTTTTTTTTCAACGCTGAGGTCACTGACATTACTAAGGCTGTTTTTGTTTTAAAAAGCTTACGGGTTGAACAGTCCTAGGAGACCTCAGAGTGTAAAACAAATGTCTTTTCAGGACATTACAGCAATTTCAAGTTGATTAGCCATAAATCAAATTTCTTGGAAAAATTGTGCAAATCTGGCAAATTTGAATGTCAAGATTCATTCATCTCCAGTATGTGTGATTATCACCACTTTCTAACCTTGAATTTGATGTAAACAATTGAATACGCTGGCACTAAAGGCTGCTTTACACCTTACGATATCACATACGATATTGTATGCGATCGTACCCGCCCCCATCGTATGTGCGGCACGTTCAATTTGTTGACCGTGTCGCACAAATGATTATTTCCCATCACACGTACTTACCTACCATACGACCTCGATGTGGGCGGCGAACATCCACTTCCTGGAGTGGGAGGGACGTTCGGCGTCACAGCGACGTCACGCGGTAGCTGGCCAATAGAAGTGGAGGGGCGGAGATGAGCGGGACGTAAACATTCCGCCCACCTCCTTCCTTCCGCATTGCCGGCGGGAGCCGCGGGACGCAGGTAAGCTGCAGTTCATCCTTCCCAGGGTGTCACACTGAGCTATGTGTGCTACCTCGGGAACATTGAACAACTCGACGTGCAATTTTAAGGAAATGAACGACGTGTATACGATGAACGGTTTTACGTTCAATCACAATTGCATGTAGCTGTCACACGCTACAACAACACTAACGATGCCGGATGTGCGTCACTTACGACGTGACCCCGCCGACACGTCGTTAGATTTGTTGTAGCATGTAAAGCCCGCTTAAAATGTCTAAATTGGATAAGCAAGCCATCATAACATATGGCACGAGTTTAAGTCTACTTGTAGAACATATATATATATATATATATATATATATATTACACATATATAAATAAATCCTAAAATAACTGACAATAGGGGTCCTCATACGAAAACTACTGCAAACACTAGATATGTTACAAAGAGCACACAATCAATCATCTCACGTGGTCCCTGTCCTCATGTGTCCCGGTCCCTGTCCTGATATGAAATGTGGCTTCTATTCACATCAGACATCATAGCTCTGTGCTGGATCCGTCTAGCTGAAAAATGTATTAAAAACCAAACAGATACATTTGCCAAATTACTGTCAATCCGTAGGATTCTCTACATGATCTTAAAACAAACAAGAACTTAAGAGTTCATTCCCTGGTCATGTTGCTCTGACAGCCAGCTGAGGGATCAAGCTTCTTTAAGTAGAAGTGGAGGAGAGCTCCTGTTGCACCTAATTGCATCTAGGAACACGGAAATCTGGTATGAGGTTTGTTAGAAGCAAAGGTGGCCAACTATGATTGCAATACGTGACTGGAAAGGAACAAAGGAGAGGATAATAAATGGAATCTGTCAGCAGGTTTTATCTGTGTAATCTCAGAGCGCCTGATTCCAATGATGTGTAACTTACTGGGCTATATGTTTGAATATTAGTGTTTTATCAGCAGGAGATTATCACTAGAGGACTAGTTGCATTGTGACATGTAGTCTTCGTGCCCGGTGTAACCACAGTGGTGTGGGTTAATACAGGGCTCAGCATTCTGACCTCTGCTAAATCTGCAGCACACAGTGGTTAGATCAAAATGATTCCCTGGAAGCAGGGTTTCTGCCCCTGTATCTTGCTGTTCTCAGATTACATATAAAAAAACCTGTTGGCAAATTCCCTTAAAGAGAAGAATTGTTGTAATTATATGGTTTTTATATATTTTTTTTATATTTAGACTTTTCACTGTGGTGTAATGTTCCTTGTAGCTCTGTGCTAAATGACGTATGAATTTCCTATACAGTAAAATTAAAGGGTTTGTCTCTGAAATCGTTATTACATGGTTAAGCTACTGATGGTCGAATGGCCCGTAAGTAGGTAAGCTTAATGATTGACGGTAAGAGGCTGTGCATGTTTAAGCATATAAAGTTCTAGAAAATGTAAAGCTGTATAAACTTTCCAATTATTTGCTGTCAGGCAAGAAGACAGCAGAAGGCCGCATACTTGGCAATGAAGATTATAGGAGAAACAAAATGTTTAATGATACATTAGTTAAATGAATTCCCTTTCAAAGCAAATATTCTGTAATGTCCTTAGTGTCTCAGAGAACTAATTTGTCCCTGCTTTTGTTGTGTTTTTCATCGGCATGTTATTCATGTCAACTATACCACATCCAAGAAAGGAAAAAATGGCTATAAAAATATACAAGACACAAAACAAACCACATCCGTTCTATCACAATCGAAATGATGTTGACTTGCGTCCCGTTTACAGAAATGAGTTGCCAAGAAGCTGAGCAGCCGTACTGTTCCATCAAACAGGTCTGACACTCAGATCCACTGGATTCGAGCAGCAAGTATAATGGAAATCTATGGGGAACTCAAGCAATTTTCTGACAAACTCCGCAAGAGGGCTGGGGAGGCTGGAAAATGCATGGGGAAGAGGCCGTATCTCTAACACCCAGGTCAGTGTTAGGAAGCAAAAAAACAAAACAAAAAAAAAAAAAGCATTGAGGTCTCCATATTTTTAATAACCAGTCAAGGTAAAGCAGTCCTGTCTCCTTTACCTTGGCTAGTTATCAAAAATAGAGGAGAACCCACACAGTTTTTTTTAATCATTAATTTATAAATTATTTTTAAAAAAATGGTGTGTGGGGGGGGGGGGTCTCCTTATTTCTGTTATCCAGCCAAGGTAAAGCAGCCTAAAAATAGCAGCCCGCAACCACCAATTAGCGCAGTCATAATTCAAATTCTAGTGCTTCACCCCGGCCCTTCTCAATTACCCTGGTACAGTGGCAAACAGGGTAATAGTTAGTGGGGTTGAGGTCAGCAGTGAATTGTCAGCTGGCATCAAGCCCAGGGGTTAGTAATGGATAGGCCTCTATCAATCTCTGCCATTGCTAACCCAGTAAGTGTAAAGTTAAAAACACACACACACACACACACACACACACACTCCAAAAAGTCACTCCCAACAATCCCAATTGCCAAAGCACCAGGGCAATTAGGAACGCTGGGACGAAGCTCCACAATTAGTGCAACTAAATTAGTGCAAGTGATGTGATGCGCAAGCTCTGCAGCTGCTGCAGGCTGCCTTTTTTAGGCTGGGAAGGGCCAAATAACCATGGGCCTTCTCAGTCTGATAATACTAGCCCCCAGCTGCCTGCTTTACCATGGCTGGTTATAAAACGTAGGGGGACATCACGCTAAAAACACCTTTTAGTGCCACATAAAAGGCACTAAAGAGTACAAGTATAAAACCCTGCCTATATTCATGCTCTACTGTAAGCTTCCCTCCTACATCAACTCTCGCGAAACTGCAGTTGTCGTATTGCACCCCCGGGTTTTATATAACACCTGATGATGCGCTGCGGCTGGACAATCACAGTAATGCAAGTAACCAACATGGCTACTGCATTACTGTGATTGGCAGGCAATCCATGCATATTTAGTGCTTGAAAAACAGCCGAGAAACATGTGGGGTGCGGACTTGAGCATAGAGCTCCAGCACCTGCAATACTCAGCCGAGAACCAAGCGTGCTGATGTGTGATCAAGTATTGAGCAGTGTCGAGCACGTTCAGTCTTCACTAATAAAGAGAGCTGAGAACTCTGCCACTTTCTGTCAGGCATATAGGCACTATGCAAAGAAATAAAGCATTCCAGTAAATGGTGCTCAGTTGTAGTACCTGCACAGCACTTAGATAGTGGTGGTACTGTGTAGAAAAAGGTGCTAATTGTCCTTGTTAGAGCACCACATTTTCCTAAAAGCAACGTGTCATCAGGAAATGACCTATTATGCCAATGCTTTGATTTTCTTGACATATCTTTATTAAAATATGAAATATTGCTATTTTCACACTGGCCGCATTTTTTAATTTTTTTTAGGCTCTAATTTTTTTGTTTCATGAACTCTACATGTACATTAGCTACAGACTTTGCATTTTTTTTAATTATGCTAAGGAGTCCTTGTCAAGAGAAGGTGCGCTAGTTCAGAAGTCACAATCTATTGAGATTGGTGGATCCTGTGTTAGGGGTGCTTCACACACAGCGAGCTCGCTGCCGAGATCGCTGCTGAGCCACGCTTTTTGTGATGCAGCAGTGACCTCATTAGCGATCTCGCTGTGTGTGACACTGAGCAGCGATCTGGCCCCTGCTGCGAGATCGCTGCTCGTTACACACAGCCCTGGTTCGTTTTCTTCAAAGCCGCTCTCCCGCTGTGACACACAGATCGCTGTGTGTGACAGCGAGAGAGCGACAAATGAAGCGAGCAGGAGCCGGCGTCTGACAGCTGAGGTAAGCTGTATCCAAGATAAACATCGGGTAACCAAGGTGGTTACCCGATATTTACCTTAGTTACGAGCCTCTGCAGCTCTCACGCTGCCTGTGCTGCCGGCTCTCTGCACATGTAGCTGCTGTACACATCGGGTTAATTAACCCGATGTGTACAGCAGCTAGGAGAGCAAGGAGCCAGCGCTAAGCAGTGTGCGCGGCTCCCTGCTCTCTGAACATGTAGCTGCATTACACATCGGGTTAATTAACCCGATGTGTACTGTAGCTATGGTAGGAGAGCAAGGAGCCAGCGCTCAGTGTGCGCGGCTCCCTGCTCCCTGCACACACAGCTGTGCGCTGGTAACTAATGTAAACATCGGGTAACCATACCCGATGTTTACCTTAGTTACCAGTCTCCGCAGCTTCCAGACGGCAGCTCCGTGCAAGCGCAGCGTCGCTTGCACGTCGCTGCTGGCTGGGGGCTGTTCACTGGTCGCTGGTGAGATCTGCCTGTTTGACAGCTCACCAGCGACCATGTAGCGATGCAGCAGCGATCCTGACCAGGTCAGATCGCTGGTCGGATCGCTGCTGCATCGCTAAGTGTGAAGGTACCCTTACAAGGTCATTTTAACCCTGTCTCTGATAAGGAAACTGCTGTAAACTGTTTGTAGAAAAACAGAATGTATAGGTCTGTATTAGCCCCAGTGACCAGTGAGAGAATTGCAAAGTTACTAATTTCCTTTTTTGAATAAAGATCAAAACTAAAAATTTTATTTAAAAAATACACAACACAAAAACCTCAATTAAAACAATAGGCCACTTTCCAATCACATTTTTCTTTTAAGTCTAAACAATAGGCAGGATTTCCAGTGGACGAACCTACACACTTACTGTATATCCAAACAATATACTATCATTAGCTTTAATGGGAAAATCCACTAATGGTTGCATATTTCATCAGTGTAGTGCACAAGAAAAATATCAAAGCAAACCTTCCCTTTGTTACCCTATTACAACCAAGTCAATTCTATTTTTAATTCTAATATCAGGACCGGTAAATGAGTCCTAATTTATACTTAAACATATTATCATGCAATTTCGTCATCTACTTAACGTACACAATAAGAAGTACCATTGTATAGCTCCCTTTAATACCTTCACATTGCCAGTGCAATCTGGATTGACAATCACTTGGTTCCCTTTTGACCAAATATTACAAAAGTCAAAACTACAAATGACATTCAATAACTCTAGAAATAAATTCAAAAACATCAAATATAATATCCATCCTAAAGAAATTGTTTTCAAGGCAAGTACTTACTACAAACTTACACTGACAAGCAAAAGGGTAACAATATTTTGAACTTTTGACTTTCAGGATCCATATCTCACCATCCACTCCTCTTGGCTATCTCGTACATAAATTTGACTTGCAACTATTTAGCATACAGTTAGTTATGCAGATTCTTGTCATGTCACTGCATTGTTACTGTTTTGCTACTAAAAATCTAAATTTTATTTTTTATTAATTTGTTAGTATTTTGTAAATCCACCTTTGGCTTTCAACACTGCCTGAATTCTTTTGGGCATGCTCTCGATCAGAATCAAGAATGTATATACAGAAATATGATCCCAGGTCTCTTCTACACATTTCCAATGTAGGTGCAAACTGGTTACTCCTTTGGGTATGTACACAGCTTTTTCTTCAACTCTACCAGCAAGTGTTTAATTGGGTTGGGATATTGGGACTGTGGGGGCCAAACCAGCACCTCTACTTCATTGTCATTGAACCATTTCTTCACCAATCTCGATGTATGCTTCGTATCGTTGTCCTACTGGAACACTATGTTGTCCTTTTCATACTCCTAGCATTTGAGTGCAAGAAGTAACTCATCTTGTATTACACTCACATATAGCTCAGCATTGAGACAACCATCAATCCTGGTCAAGGATCCAACACCTCTGGCTGTGAAACAACTCCATTACATCAGGCTTCCTCCACTTTCTTGATTCATTAACCACTCTTTCCCTTGTTCTTCCAGACCCATTTGCACCCATCAGAGTGAAAGCATGGACTTCATATTCTTCCAAGTCCCATACCACCCAAATGATGCAGTTTGGAAATTTTCTTGGCTGAGAGACTGCTATCGATGATTTGGATGATGCGGTTACTCTTTTCTTGGGAAATCATCTTCATGGCTGCTCCTTGATTTGAACCAGTGACCTTTCACTTGGAAATCAACCTAATAACACACTGAGCTATTAGGGAATGTGAGAACAGGTTGTAATTTGTAGTATACAAGAAGAAAAAGATTTTTCCACCAACAGGAACAAAACACTAACAATATTCGTTCTGAATAGCGAGTGCAATGCAAGTCAATGGAAAATGCGAGTAATTTTCTGCTGGAATGCAGCAGAAAATTACTCGCATTTCCCAATTGGCAGAAAAAACTCGCATATGACATTGACTTGCATTGTACTCGCTATTTGGAACAAATATGCGAGTAGTACACAGTACTCGTTACGAGTATTGCGAACACGAATATTTCGATACTCGCTCAACGCTAGTCAAAAGTTCAAAACATTGTTACCCTTTTGCTCGTTAGTGTAATACTGGCCATTATGGGATACAATGTTAATCAGTTTGTTACAAAGCTAAAATGGTTACATAAATACACAAACAAATGTAGTTTATATCCCAGATTGAATATATCTACTTGAGAGAAAAGCCTCAAGCATGTACTATTTAGTAGAATGTGTGTGAACATAACCACTATGACTATGTTACAATGTGATGCTGATCAATATGCGCAAATGGCCATAATGTAAAGAACCACTGGATCAACTTACACAAAAATGTGATCAGCACTTAGCTAATAGGAAGCGTCCTCCTCACTATGAGGAATACCAGAGAATTATTCGGGTGAATGTGAATATTGTTTTCTTTAGTGAACATGGATAATTTTTTTTCAGCACATTAATTTAGTTCAGAATGACTTTAGGAAGAGGGGTCTTCTTACAACAATAAAATAATTTAAAATATTTTAAAAAATGTAACTTAGTTTCCATTTCATATTTTTATTGTTTTAGATTTCCTTCAAATAAAAGTAGCACCCCGGATAAAACATTTTTTACATATTGCAATTCACCACCAATATTGTAGCTCAGTTGCATCTATTCATTTTGGGCCTTTCAATATAGACAATTGAGTCATATGATCTCCATTCTAACCAGAAGTCCAATATACAAAATAGGTAATATCAGCTCACCAAGTCTGCTGCAGTCCCATAATCGTCCTGTTGTGGATGATCAGCGCACGGATGGTCAGAAGTCACCAAATAGATATAAAATATAAATCCAGCACAATCACATGGAATATTAAAAAGTTGTCTTCTTTATTGATAGTTTTTCATAAAATCCAAAAGGTACATGCAGCATAAAAATAAAGGATGCCAAGGTCAGAGCGACGCGTTTCAAAAAACTGCCTTAATCATGGTCTGAGACCCAGACCATGATTAAGACAGTTTGTTGAAACGTGTCGCTCTGACCTGGGCATCCTTTATTTTTATGCTGCATGTACCTTTTGGATTTTATGAAAAACTATCAATAAAGAAGACAACTTTTTAATATTCCATGTGATTGCGCTGGATTTATATTTTATAAGTCCAATATAGGCTCTGATAGAAAAACAAGAGTTTGTGTATGTGACAGAATGACCATCATCTGTGAAATACCCCCATGGCAGCACACAGACACATTGCCTCCACTAAGCCCTTTATTCCGGTCTTTCCCAAGAAGATGAAGATATAATTTCTGAAATAGATAGATAGGTAGGTAGATAGACAGATAGATAGGTAGATATAGTGAGTGAGAGAGTTGTGTTATAGAAGGTGACTTCATGCAGTAAATTGACTGCAGTTCTAGAACTCTTCTGACTCACAATATCTATATCTATAAGTGATGAATGCAGAATCTCCATTGTATACTATGAGATGCAGCATCACGCTGTTCACCCCTGCTTGCTCCTTGTAATAGTTGACATGAAGAAATCTATCACAAGCAGGAGGCAGGGGAGATAAATGAAAGCTGGATCACACAGGATACACTGCAGCGTTTTAGTGTGAGTTCTAGGTCACTGATCTATGACTGCTTTCATTAGCTAGAGCAAGTGCTTGATGAGGAGACATTTGTCCCCTCTGTCTTTGCAAGCTAGAGTCATTGTTGGAAATATAATGTGCATTAGAGGAACCATATAGATGGAAAAGAAGCAAATAGGATGGCAAAAAAACTATAAAATAGTAATTAACTAAAACAAGTATACATAGGAGCAGCATCATTATTTTTAATAAGAGCTAATGCGCATTACATAGGCAAAACAAATGGCCGGAGTACTGCTTTAAGCTTCAGTTTTCAATGACCTCACAAGAGATTGTGATCTAGCTACATCTATAAATATAACACTTTTTCATCACAAAGCTACAGGAACAAGATGGCCTATTGCTTATTAGCTCTGTTCTTTTACACTTTGTATTTGAAGGCAAGGAGAATTGGTCCGAGGGTGGCTTGCTTTCAGGAAGAGGAATAGCCTGTGATCCTTGATCCACGTGCAAATTCTTTAACTGGACCACCTATTTGTCACATGGGGCAGAAGGACCATTTAGACTCTCAAACTACATATCTGTGCGCAGCCATATTAGCTATAGTGATGCGGTTAACAGTCTGGCAAAAACGTTCTCCACAAATAATGAAGCATGATGAGGACACCCAGAGTTCTCAGCACTTTCCATGGACGTAGATCAATACTTCACATAAACAATCTCAGAAGAGACACAAACCCCAAAAATCTCAAAGTTAATACTGACATTGTATCAAATATTTTGACACTAGAAACAAATAGAAGACAGCTACGTGAGAATCCTGGCATTCTTCAGATTTGAACCCAGGTTGCCGGATAGGAGCATGGTCCCTCACAAACCTTTATGAACATAAATATCAATGCCACCTAAATTAGCATCTTCATTTTACAACCCCATTTATCACAACAGCACACATTACAAAGTTAATCTTGGCTACTTGGAATCCTGTTTATTTTTCTAGAGGTTATGACACGCTTTTGTGCATTTCTTTAAAATATCATACAAAAATGCCTCATTTAGAAAAAAAAAAATCTAAAAATAAAATAAGAAAATTATATATTTATAAAATAAAACATCATATAATAGAAAAAGACTACACACAATAAAAACTAGCACAATGCTTTTGTTTATATTAGAAAAATATCTATTTCCGTCTTTTTTTTTCCTTTAAGGCAGTGCAGCTAATGTTAACAAACCACTCCAAAACTTTGTCCATCACAAGCATGCAGATGGAACTAAAATGCAGGTTTTATTTCATGGATTATATCTTGTTTTTTTTATATATATTTTTTTGTAATGTACTATTTTTTTTCTATGGAAATGGCAGTTTAAAGTGTGGAACGTTCATAAACATGTTCTATGTGGGTGAGCCGCTATTGTGTGGCATTAGACATTCATTTGTTAAGGTTGGCAGTTTTCAGTATGTTTGGAGTTAGCTTGTTGTGTTCAGAAATCGTAGCAAAATATGTTCCTGTCCTTATGCTAGCTCTGCAGCACTTAGCAGGGAGGCACACACTCCAATATGGTCCACATGGCCGTTTCTTTCGACCTGTTCTGTCCTAGTTCACACAACAGAATGGTCATTGCTGTGCACACCAGCCAAAATGGTATGGTTGAGTGAGGATGCAGATCGGTCAGATCCCTCTTGGGGACCATTTGCATTTTCCGTTCTCTGGCAGCACAGGATCTGTTTGAATGTGGCGCTCATTTCCTTGTCCCGGTAGGAATAAATGATGGGATTCATTGCAGAGTTGAATTCAGCCAATAGTAGGAAAAACTTCTCATAGTCCAAAATGTTACACTGTGGACAACACACGTCGAGTAGTAATAGAACCAGTCCCGGGGTCCAACAAATAATAAAAGCTCCTGCATGGGAAGAAGAACAATAAAATGATTAGAATATATTTATTATATTAAAATGGATTTAAAGAGAAGGAAAAAGTCTGTGCACATGGTCATTATAATAGGCATCACTATATAATAAAATAGGTTGCACAGAGCAACAATAACATTATGCTTTTTTCCAGAAACGGTGCCACATCTGTAGCTGGGTTATGTCTGGTATTGCAGCTCAGCTTCATTTAAGTAACTAAGGCTAACCTTTTCAATATGGGGGCTACAGAGATCTAGTTAAACATGTTTGCCTCATAGAAAACTGAATTGTGACAGTCTGTTGGTCTTCAAGGGTGCTTTACACACTGCGATATCGCTAGCGATTGCTAGCGATGTCGAGCGCGATAGCGCCTGCCCCCATCGTTCGTGTGACATTGGGTCATCGCTGCCGTAGCGAACATTATCGCTACGGCAGCGTCACACGCACATACCTTGTCAGTTACGTCGCTGTAACCGCCAAATAATCCCTCCTTCAAGGGGGAAGTGCGTTCGGCATCAGAGCGACGTCACTGCGGCGTCACTAAGCGGCCGTCTAATAGAAGCGGAGGGGCGGAGATAAGCGGGCAGAACATGCCGCCCACCTCCTTCCTTCTGCATTGCTGGTGGACGGAGGTAAGGAGATGTTTGTCATTCCTGCGGTGTCACACATAGCGATGTGTGATGCCGCAGGAACAATGAACAACATCGTACCTGTGGCAGCAGCGATATTAAGGAAAGGAGCGACGTGTCAATGATCACCGTTTTTGAACGATTTTGCGATTGTTGATCGTCACTCCTTGGTGTCACACGCTGCGATGTCGCTACCGGCGCCGGATGTGCGTCACTAACGACGTGACGCTATATCGGTAACGATATTGCAGCGTGTAAAGCGGCCTTAAGAGATGGCAATCTTTGGTCTGAAGGTCGTGACCATATGACAAATCTAAAATACAATTTTATGGATTTTAAATAAGAAAAAAAACCTTTGTATTAATGAACAAAAAAGAAAATAAAATAAAATAGGTACATTCTCCGTTGCTTGCATGCCATCCCATAGAAGCATTGCACCAAGTAGAGAATGAGGGATCACAGGTGAGGTTTATATTGTCATAGTAGCTGTAGTACTTGCCGTTGCCCAGGATAGTAACTAAGTTAAAATTTCCCCTCAAAACATAGTCTATGACGTTCCCTGAGTCACATGGGGCGCCTGTGTAAAATTTAGTGATTGTAAATGCGACAGGGTATATTTCATTAGCGGACATACACACACATACACTCATCTTTATACAGTACTAGCTATAGTACCCGGGCGTTGCCTGGGATAGTAACTATTTCTCTGTCTGCCTCCCAGTCTCTGTCTGCCTCCCAGTCTCTGTCTGCCTCCCAGTCTCTGTCTGCCTCCCAGTCTCTGTCTGCCTCCCAGTCTCTGTCTGCCTCCCAGTCTCTGTCTGCCTCCCAGTCTCTGTCTGCCTCCCAGTCTCTGTCTGCCTCCCAGTCTCTGTCTGCCTCCCAGTCTCTGTCTGCCTCCCAGTCTGTCTATAGGCCTCGTTACACGCTATGATTTATCTGACAATACGTCGTTGCGGTCACGGTTTCCGTGACGCACTTCCGTCATCGTTAGCGACACCGTTGCGTGTGACACCTACATGCGACTCTGAACGATCGCTAATAGGTTGAAAATCGTTGATCATTGACACGTCGTTCAGTTTCAAAATATTGTTTGTCGTTTGGAACGCAGCAGACATATTGCTGTGTTTGACACCCTGCCAACGATGAACAACATCCTTGGTCAAACAATATATCGCTGAACGATGTTGTGTCGTTTGTGAGATGTGTATGTGTGACTGCTACTAAACGACCTATGTGTGATCTCGGCAAATCGTAACTACGATCTGGGCGTGTCACATCGCTCCTGAGATCGTCAGATAAATCATGGCGTGTAACGGGGCCTTATTTCTGTCTCTTTCCCTGTGTGCTCCTGTCCGTCTCATTTTCTGTCTACTACTGTCTGTCTCTGTCTCTTTTCCGGTCTGTCTCTGTATATCTTTGTCTGTCTCTCTCTGTCTCTGTCTATTTGTGTGTCTGTCTCTGTCTGTATGTCTGTCTGTGTCTTTGTGTCTGTTTCGATCAGTGTCTAACTGTCTGTCTCTGTAGCAATCTCTCTGTCTCTGTTTGTTTTTCTCTATCCCTCTGTGTGTCTCTGTGTCTCTTTCCCTGTCTGCCTCTGTCTCTGTCTGTCTGCCTTTTTTCTCCTGTCTGCCTTTATCTGTCTCCCTATGTCTACTCTGGCTCTTTGCCTGTCTGCCTTTGTCTGTCTCTTTCCCTGTGTGCCTCTTTGTCTGTCTGTGCCGGTCTGCTCTGCATGTCTGTCTGTCTCTCAGTCTGTGTCTGTCTCCCCACTGACATCAGATTTCCTCACACATAAGATTCTTATACTTTGAATGTCCTTTTTTTCTATAGCAACCAATCACAGCTGCTATTAATAGCCTGTAGAGCGCAGCTCCATTCACTTTAATGGAGGTTTTTTGGAGAGTAACTGTAAAGTGCGGGGTTAAATTTTCCTGTCAAAACATAATCTAAGACATTCCCTGAGTCACATGGGGCATCTGTGCAAAATTTCGTGATTTTAAATGTGATGGTGCGGATTCCTTTAGTGGACATACATACATACATACACTCAGCTTTATATTTTAGATATTAGATGGCTGTGCAAGCAATGAATACAGATCTATAGTACAGATCCATAGGGAGGATGCCATGCTCCACTGTACTGTGATAGTATATGTGATAAATGTCTAGGAACACTTACAAAGTGCTTCTATTTCATTGTCCCAATTTTTTCCCTTTTTCTGCTACACGTTGGAAATCTTTCTGTTGTTAGGAAATCTAAGTTACTGCATGTTCTATTATAAGTAAGTCTACAGCACGACCCAAAATTTACTTCTCTTTATTAAAGGGAATCTGTCAGCAGGCTTTTGCTACCTCCTCTGAGAGCAGCATGATGTAGGCAAAAAGATCCTGAATCCAACAATATATCACTTAGATATCTGGGTGCAGGGGTTCTGACAATCAGTTTTTAGATTTAAACAATACAGTCTATGCAAGACACCAGCGCTCCGATATAGAACTGGTACAATAGCCTGAAAAACTGTGGATAGCCTATAGACAAAGGAGCGGCTTGTAGTGGATATATACCACGTGAAGATATATCAAAGAGGGTGGAATTGTCCAGCATTAACTGTGAGCGCTGTAGTTTTTCCTGATTTCTCAGTTTTTAGATTTAACAATGCAGTAGCGCTGAGGAACCTGCCACAGCCCACACCAGGCTCTCTATATACATAGAGACAGTGATGTGGTAATCACATCAGGGAACGTGCCGGACTAGCTGACCTTTATCTGACCTAGTCCAGCAATGATAATCTTCTGAACATAAAACAAACATTACAGTTGAACAACTGCACACAGTATGATAAGAAACATCGCTGAAACCTGTGTTAACCCCTACAGCATGGTATCTTCACAATACATAGCAAAAACTTGCAGACAGATTCCAGTTAAAGAAAACTTTTTTTTGATGACTTAGTAAGTAAAGCAAACCTACTAAAAAAAAAAAAAGTAAACCTCATTGAAGGACGCAACATGGTGTGGTGCATAAAACAGTGTTTTAATGTGGAGCAAAAACAATAACCATTCACTACTTATAATTCAAATAACACATTAAACTCTTAAGTGACCAGTTATCTTAGCATGCAATTGCCTGTTTCTCAAAATAAAAAATTAAATGTTATACCAAAAAAAAGCAAAACAAAACAATACAAAAAAAATAAATTTTAAATTAAACTACATGTTCTGTTTCCTAAGAACATCTAAATGTAGACGTATTTGTCAGTCAAACATTTTCCCCTCAGGCACCCTACTTCTTATCAGATTATTGACTAAAACAAGAAGAGCGTGAGAGTGTCATTCACATTGGGGGAAAAAGTTCAATTAAACAAAACCATGGACAGTATATGCTATTCGTGGAAAATTCCTCAAAACCACCGTAGACTGATCATCTGCAAGGCTATTGTTTCAGCATTTTTACAGTCAAGAATACTGGTGAATGCTATATGTATGTGTATATATACATGGGCCGACATTTCATTGGTGCAACCTGTGCGGCCACACAGGGGCCCAAGTGGTAAAGGGGCCCATTTCTACCTCCAAAGTAGGAGAAATTGTGTATTATGATAGGTTCTTGGGCTGCAAAGGGCCTATATATTATTCTTGCACAGGGGTCCTTTTCTGTCTGTGTCCACCAGTGTATAGATACACATACATACATTATATACAGTTGTGCTCAAACGTTTACATATTCCGGTAGATTGGCCTTTTTTTTTTTCAGAGAATATGAATGATAACACAAAAAAACTTTTTTATAACTCATGGTTAGTGGTTTGGTGAAGCCATTTATTGTCAAACTCATAAAATTATAAATGCAATTAATTTATTCGGTCTAACTAAAACAATAAATATTTTTTTAGTTAGACTGAATAAATGAATTGCATTTATAATTTCATGATAAAGTTTTTTCATTCCCACATTTTTTTTCTTCATTAAACACATTTTTCTGAATTTATTCACATATTATTGATTGCACAGCACAGCTTTTGGAGCTGATTTTTACAGAACTGAATATTTCTATATATTTAATTTTTGAACACTCACTAATAATTTAGGTATATACCCCTTATCCCTTGTATGGACCTGAGGGCTAACAGCATTCCTTTGGAGTCACTGAAGCAAAGTCTTCCGCTAATAAGTTTTTTTTTATCTCTGTTTGTACTAAGGTGTCTTCTCTATAGATTTTTATTTCTTCATTCTTCTTAAAATTCAATTAATCTTTTCACTTTTAATTAACTCTTTTATAAGATAACAATTAATAATCATTTTTCGTTTCCTTTTTTATAATCAAGATAAGTATTTGACATGACATGTCAGGTGACTATACATGACCCTTGCGCCTTTTTTTTTTTAATGTCAGCGTTCTATTTAAGGGGTCAACCCTATGGATTGTGTAATGTACATTATTGATGTTGATCCTGAAGAAAGGGTCAAATGTCTATGAAACGTGTAGAACAATAAAATCAGATACTTTTAATCTCCATCGATCTTCAGTGATCTTTTGACAGTGCAGATTAACCCTTTTCTTCCACCCACTTCAAGAACTCTTAACTTGACAGAGATTAAAAAAAAAAAAAAAAAAGAAAGTGTCTTTGTAGCGTGCGCCCTACTGGTATTCATCAAAAGAAAGGTTAAGAATAGCGTAGGAGACTAAAGGCCACTTTACACGCTGCGACATCGCTCAAGCGATCTCGTTGGGGTCATGGAATTTGTGACTCACATGCGGTCGCTTTAGCGATGTCGTCGTGTGTGACACCTCTGAACGATTCTGAATTGTCGCAAAAACGGTCAAAATCGCTCATCGGTGATATGCCACCCTATTCTCGAATATTGCTGCTGCTCGGTGTACGAAGTAGTTCGTCGCTCCTGCGGCAGCACATATCTCTATGTGTGACACTGCAGGAACGAGGAACCTCAACCTTACCTGCGGCTGCCCGCAATGAGGAAGGAAGGAGGTGGGCGGGATGTTACGTCCCGCTCATCTCCGCTTCTATTGGGTGGCGGTCCGGTGACGCTGCTGTGACGTCACTGACGCTGAACGTACCGCCAGTATGTGTGACGGGTCTGTGCGATGTTGTGCGCCACAGGCAGCGATTTGCCCATGTCGCACAACCGATGGGGGCAGGTACGCACGCTAGCGATATCGGTCACTATATCGCAGCATCTAAAGTGGCCTTAAGCTGTAAGATACAACAGTATACAGTAAAAATGAATGCCTACCACACAGACTTTCTTTCTAAATGCCTCTGTATGACACCCATCGATCAGATAACATATGTTGTTTGCGTATCCTGAGTATACATCAATCAGAGGCTGTATATGGGCTGTCAATATGTCTTTACCTGTGTTTACATAGATCTGGAAGACTCCAACATCAACCCAGCAGTTCAAATTACCCATATATAAATAATGCAGAATCTAAATCAAAAGCCAAAGTTAATCATTATATTTTAAGGTTTTTCCATTCTCAATGGCTCAGTTCACATGTGACAACCAATATGGCTGCCCTTCTTGTTTCATTACTGGCTGCTGAAGCAAAATAGCAAATAACAAAACCTTAGTAAATCAAAAATAAGTTTACTTATCAATAACCCTACGGCCACCTCATTACCACCTAAAGTGTCCCAACCCATTCATCTCCTCCTATTCCCATCCCTTATAGATTGTAAGCCCACAAGGCAAGGAACGCTCTTCCTCTGCACCAGTCTGTCAATGTTCATTAACAATTATCGTACTTTTATTTTATATCCATTTCTTTTGTATGTACACCCTTTTCACATGTACAACAACCTGGAATTAATGATTCTTTGAAATAAATAATAGTTTGGTTCCTGCTGGCAGATTTACTAAAATATGGGCAATTTTTATCTTTTGAGTTGAAAATTTTGATAAAGCTACAAATGATATGATAAATATTATACAGCGGTGATAATCACTATGTGATCATAATGATGGAACATAGTAATTATTAGTATATGTATTAAAATTATCCTCAAGCTGATCGCAGGCCAATAACATTGAAATAAAAAACAAAATCTTTAGTATACCAGTAGCCCTTGCTCACACAACCATATGTCGGACGAGTGCTATCTGATTTTTTTATCAGATAGCACTTGGACCAATGATGTATAATGTTTTTCCAGTTTGGCATAAAAAATTGCAGGGGTCTTGGGTCTGAATCTAATCAAGGACAACATCTACACATATGTTTATATTCTCCCTGTGTTTGCGTGTGTTTCCTCCAGGTTTCCTCTCACAGTCCAAACACATACTGATAGTTTATGTTGTGAGCCCGTAAGAGGACAGTGATGTTATCTGTAAAGCGGTGTGGAAATTAATGGCGCTGTACATAAGCGAGTAAACTAAATCTGTATGACCCTATGGTTTTCCACACTTAGCTCTTTGCTGCATACCTTCCGACAGTTCATGTAGTTGTGGGAGTAGGATCTGATAAGTTTCCATCTATATTAATCACAAGTGTAACTTAGTAAACCCTGATGTCTGATTTTTTTCTATTACATAAATATTCTTCAGTATACGGTTAGCAAATCTGTGTGGTCATCACACTATTCTAGGAATAGGTTTTTCACGAGGTTATCAATTGGGAATTGGTCTAATACTAAACAAATCCCTCTACCGACATTTTCACTGTAATGTTTCTCATCAGGTCTTGCACAATGAAACTATATATACACTTTTAGAAGTCAGTTTCTTTACAAAGAAGACAACTAAGCATGTGCAGATACTGAGCATGTGCAAACAACTGAGAGCTGCAAGTACAAGGTGGGGTATACTGAATCACATGGCTCGTATAAAAGTAGGAAAAAGGGCAAATATATGACGACAAATTGTAAGTGTATTTGCACTGTAAAATAGTATCCGTAGTAAGTAGCATTTAAGGAATCTTCAAAAATTATATATGCAGAACCACCGGTGGTCAGCTGATCATTGAAATTCCGACTGCTGAAATGCTCAAGGAACATATGAATGTGCAAACATGAAACAAGTTGGTCATAGTTGTGTGAAGTCCCCAAACTCGGTCACTTTTTGCTGCAGCTCTCAGCTACAGCTAATAGAGCGAGGTTATGAGTGGGAGATATACTCTGTGAGGTTTACTCAACTGCCGATTGTGGTGGAACTAAAACATCGCTCCTTTCAGGTGAATAGGGACGGCTGAATTACCCTACACAGCCAAGTGCATCACAATGCATGGAAAATTAGAATGAGATAGCGCACTGAGTGTTGTTTCCCCTTTATTCTCAGGATCAGTGGGGTCCTCAGGGACAGACGACTTTAAGAACTAGACTAGTGCATGTAACTAGTCATCAATTCCTTCACCTACCTCCTATGCAGACAAGCAAACAGAGCTGCACCAGAAGCTATTCACATCCACGATTTGTGGATGTGATTGGTCTGATAAGTTCACTAATCGTCTGAATTTAGGGTAAGGATTGCACTAAAGTATGCATCATGTGGGCACAAGTCTACTAGTACGTTTCTTCATCAACATAAAGTATGTGCACCACCAGTCCCTCGACTCCTTACATTTAACATGCTCATGTCCTCACGAGGCCTGTTCATTTCACCATCACCCAGCTCTACATCACAATATAGTCCGTAAGAGTCATTCTTTCCCTGCTGTGGTTCTGCATCTTGTTCCCCTCATAAAGGAGATGGGATGCCAATTGATTGGACCCCTAGAAGCACACAAGGTGCGAAACGGCCGTCGTCCTTAGGGGGCCTGCACCCGGCTCTCTCTTCCCCGCTATTTTACCTGCATGCTATATGGAATAAAAGAACTTTCTGGCTCTTGGATGGTGTATGCCTTGGTTTTCTACTTTATGGACTTCCGCATAATCATACCCCAATGCACCTTCATAGTGAACTTCAAAACATGATTTCGAGCTGCTGAAGCAGTGACTTGGGGTCGTATCAGGATTAGAAAGCTTATCTTTTAAATGACTACACCGTAATAGTAGTTCAGATTTCCTTAAAAAAAAAAAAAACAAACAAAAAAAAGTACCACGATGGGATTAAAAAAAGTTAAAATGACTCCTTTACATTTCTTTACTTGGTTTTAGTACAAATTTTAAGGCACAAAGAAGCATTAAACAAAGGCAGTAACGATTTAAAAAAAAGTCTCCTGAAGTAATGCTGTGTGCGCACATTGCGATTTTTTTATGCGTATTTGAATGCACATTTGTCACAAAACCTAAGGCTCCTTTCACATTGCATTTTACCTTCCGCTCACAGGTCCCGTTGGGGCATCCATCCGAACTGCCCCTCCCCCACTCTGCAAAGCGTGTTCCGGACGCATGCGCCCGACAGGGCCATTCACTGTTATGGAGCACATTGCGTTAGCGTGTGCTCTGTTTTGTGCCATTTTTACACATATACATTTTCTGCAGACGGACACCCGAATGTAGTCCACTACGTTCGGGTGTCCGTCTGCAGAAACGTATATGTGCAAAAAATGGCACAAAACAGAGCACACGCTAACGCAGTGCGCTCCATAACAGTGAATGGCCCTGTGCGGGCGCATGCGTCCGAAACACGCTTTGCAGAGTGGGGGAGGGGCGGTTCGGACGGATGCGCCGACGGGACCTCTGGACGTATGGAAAAACACAATCTGAAAGGAGCCTAAGGGGGATTCTGATGCTCAGGTCAACGAGATTCCTCAAGTGTCATACACACGTTGCTTATTTGTGACTTGTAGATTTGGTAAAGAAAGTCTGAAGCATGTCAATTATTTCAGCACTTCCACAGTGTTGTTTCACTCCTTGACTTCAACGAAGTTAGTCAAGAACGCTATAAAAACGCAGGTCTAAAAATAATTGTGGATAATTGTGTATTTGCTGTGTTTTGTAGCGTTTTTAGACAGCAGTGAATGCTATAGAGAAAGATAACAACCACCTATTTGTCATCAGTGTCAATATTAGTGTTAAATGGACCCTGGGATTCCAAGGGGCTTATTCATATGTTAACTCTGCTCCTGGATTGGTTACAAGTGTATTAAATGTATTGAAATGGTTATGTTGGTTATTTGACTTTGCACCTTCATCTGCTCATTTGTTTGCACTGGCTTAGTTCTCCCCTTGTGAGACTCCCATACTTCAACTTCTTGGGACAATATTCACACACACACACACACACACACACACACACACACACACACACACACACACACACACACACACACACACTACTTTCTTTCGTCTTTATATACACACATATTTACCTATTTACCCTAGGCATCATCCTACCATTTATTATGTAAACATTTATGCAATTAATGTGAGGTTTGAAAGCAATGTTTTTATTTTGTGCCCTGGGTCTTAATTTTGCACCCTATACATTCCCCTATTTTCTCTTTTTACATATTTTTCAGATATATATCCATCTCTGAATTGATGTACCAATAAAAGATTTTTACATTAATCACTGGAGAAAATAGTCTCAATTTTTCTGTTGGATCTATATCTATAGAGAAAGATGATTGAAATAGATTTTTTGAAAGAGAACAACAGACAAAGCAACACACATATAATAAAATTGCACTCTGTAGAGCTTATTTGACAGCTTTTCATTATTAAATACATAAACAAATGAAAAAAAAAACAAAAACCTATGTGGGATTACCCCTATTTTTGATAACTAGAAGGTAAAGCAAATAGCTTTGGGCTGGTATTATCAGGCTGGGAAGGTCCATGGTTATTTGGTACATCCCAGCCTTAAAAATACCAGCCTGCAGCCATTCCATAAGTGGTGCATCACATTAAATGTGCCAATTCTACCGCTTCACCTTAGCTATTACAGATTGCCCTCGTGCAGTGGCAACTGGGGTAATGGTTTTTGGGGTTCATGTCAGCTGACACTGGTTTTAGCAATGGAGAGGAATCAGACACCCCATTAATAACCCGGTAAGTAAAATGAAACACACACAAAGGAATTTTACAAACACTCCTCCACACTTTCCCTTGTTCACCAATTTATTAAAAAAACAAAAAAAAAACATGCAGGTCTGAAAAACTCCAGGGAATATGTTATGGTCCACAAATGGAAACCTTAAAAACATAAATAGAGAAAAACAAGAACAAGACACTGTCCCTCGTTCACCAATTTATTAGAAAACAACGTTTCTAAAGATCTGAAGCTTCACAGCCTTTGATCTTGGTAATCCAAGAATGTTGTGGGAAGCGCTGGACTACATAGGACCTTGGAACATTGCTTTCTAATAAATTGGTGAATGAGGGACCACCATCTCTTGTTTTTGTTTCTCTTTTTTTATGTTTTCAGGTTTCCATTTGTGGACTACGACGGATTCTCTGGACTTTTCACATAAATTGGTAAACCAGTGAAAGTGTCGGGGAGTGTTTATTCGAATAAACTTTTTTTGTATGTTTTTTTCTTTTTACTTACTCAGTCAGTAATGGGGGAGTCTGATAGATGCTGCTCCATTACTAACACCAGGACTTGAAGTCAGCTGACCCTGCATAGCTGACATCAATCCTAAAAGATTTTACCCAGATTGCCACCACACCAGGGCAATCGGGGAGAGCCAAGGCAAAGCACCAGAATTGGCACATCTAATGTGCTGCTCCACTTCTGGGGTGGCTGCGGGCTGGCATTTTCAGACTGATAAGTATCCAATAACCATGGACCTTCCCAGCCTAATAATAGCAGCCAACAACTGTCTACTTTACCTATGCTGAAAAGTAGGGGGACCCCACATAGTTTTCTTCAATTATTTATTTACTCAAAAAAAGCTGTCCAATAAGATCCAGAGGGTGCAATTTTATTATATATCGGGGAGAGGGGGAAGGGAATGTGCAATTACATGTCTATATGTCTGTCTATATCTATTATCTATCTGTATAGCATTCATTGCTGTCCAAAAATACTAGAAAAACGCAGGTGAAAAACATGCAAAAATGCGGCAAAAACTTGTGTTATTTTCCTCTGTGTTTTTCTGCCATAAGATAAAGAAACGGTGCAGAAATTTCTGCATCTAAACACTAAATGTGTGCACATACCCCAACTGTTCTGTCTTCCATAAACTTGAGTTTAGTTCAAATGCAAACCAGATCCAGCAGCAGAAAACACTTAACTGAGAAGTAATTTAAAGCCATGGCTGCAATTACCAGGTCAGGCAATTTAGACAGGAAAGCTCTAAATGAAAATGCTCTTTGAAGACATTTTTGTCCTTGTGTTGATTTTCTGCAGAAATGTGTGACATAATCCAGACTATGTACAGCAACAGGCAAACACTTGCTGAACATTACTCACACAGTCTAAAGATTTGTGTGTTTATCTGGGCACGTTAGTGACATCTGAAATATGTTGGCTTACGCACAATAGTTCTTAAAGGCAACTCTTCACCAATATTTTTTGTGGGTGAACCAATGCCACCACATTTTTGAGTGCCTGTACTGCATTACACAAATGTCCCCATCATCCCTAAACTCCCGCTGTATACCACAAAAAATACCTTTAGCATGATCAGCTCACACAGAGCATCAAAGATAACAGCGCATACGCCCAGGACACCTTGTTCCGTCTCCTTTTTAACCAGAACCAATTCTAGAAAGGTGTTTGGTATACAGGGGTGTGACGGGGCATGCGACAGAGCAGGCAGGGACACCAGGCCAATGAACAATCCGATAAGTTTTATTGAGGCAGGGAACATAGAACATCCAATATCAATATTGTCCTTTAGAGTCCACAATGAGTCCTCAAAGTTCCAAGGCGCAACTCGGCAATACGACGCCAGAGAACACTTAGATGTAATCCTTGGAAGAAGTCAATGGATACAACAGATGAGGGACACAACGCAATCCCACGTGACAGTCGATCTCCAATGTCTAATAGTCCATACACAGGCACAAGGACCTGGCCACAGCAACCGATCCTTGCCCTTCACCAGACACAGCATCAACTAACTAACAAAACATGTGGCTGATTCTTTCACCTCTCCTTAGATCCACCCCCTGGATGGGCAGAAGTGCTCACATCCACACCTTTAACATTTTCTACTTGAGGCTCCTAATATAAAGAAGTTTCCAGAACAAAGTCTGCAAAGATTGTGTATTAGGGAAGCCCCCTGCAGAGGAGAACAATATACATGCAACCTCCCAGCAGATCAAGGACAATAGATACTGCTGGAGGCCTGATTACATTATGGTACAAACTGGGGACACACACTGTAAGGGTACCGTCACACTTTAGCGACGCAGCAGCGATCCCACCAGTGATCTGACCTGGTCAGGATCGCTGCTGCGTCGCTACATGGTCGCTGGTGAGCTGTCAAACAGGCAGATCTCACCAGCGACCAGTGACCAGTCCCCAGCCAGCAGCAACGTGCAAGCGACGCTGTGCTTGCACGGAGCCGGCGTTTGGAAGCTGCGGACACTGGTAACTAAGGTAAACATCGGGTATGGTTACCCGATGTTTACCTTAGTTACCAGTGCACACCGCTTAGCGTGTGCAGGGAGCAGGAGCCGGCACTGGCAGCCTGAGAGCTGCGGAGGCTGGTAACGAAGGTAAATATTGGGTAACCACCTTGGTTACCCGATGTTTACCTTGGTTACAGCTTACCGCAGGCTGTCAGACGCCGGCTCCTGCTCCCTGCACATTCAGGATTGTTGCTCTCTCGCTGTCACACACAGCGATGTGTGCTTAACAGCGGGAGAGCAACAATAAAAAAACGAACCAGGGCTGTGTGTAACGAGCAGCGATCTCACAGCAGGGGCCAGATCGCTGCTCAGTGTCAAACACAGCGAGGTCGCTAATGAGGTCACTGCTGCGTCACAAAAACCGTGACTCAGCAGCGATCTCGCTGTGTGTGAAGTACCCCTTACAAGGGGGAATAATTAGGGGATGATGGATACATGTGTAATGCAATACAGGTGCTCAAAAAGGTGATGGAATTGGTTCACACACTAAAAAAAACAGTGACAGATTCCCCCTAAAGAATCAGTAAGCTCAACAGTCTAGAAAATGTGGACCAGGATACAGCATATGAACCATGAAATTATGGAAGGGTTTGAATAGGTCAAGTCAAATCTTTTACACGATCACAATATACAATACTTAACTTTTAGATAAACAGACCAGCTGATTCGTTCTGACCATCAATACACTAGGATTCCGCAACAGGAGAAAAAAAAGATTTTATCTGAATTATCTGCATGCTACTTAAGCCCCCCGTCACATTTAACGACTTACCAGCGATCCCGACAACGATACGACCTGATAAGGATCGCTGGTAAGTTGCTACGTGGTCGCTGGTGAGATGTCAAACAGTTAGATCTTCTCAACAACGCAGCAACGATACAGCGACCGTAGCGAGCTGTATAACGATCTCGGTGGTACGTGTCTGAGCTCTGAGTCGTCAATGATGTCGTTGGTAAGGCGTCAAACACACTGATGCATCCTGCCCAGCAGGACCTCGACGATCAAAAAATGGTCCAGGCCATTCCGACACGACCAATCTCACAGCAGGGGCCTGGTCGCTGCTATGTGTCAAACGTAGCGAGATCGCTGGCGAGGTCGTTGTTGCATCACAGAATCTGTGACTCAGCGATCTCGCTAGCGATCTCGCTGTGTGTGAAGGTACCTTTAGAATTACTTACAGCAAGATGGGCTGCAGTGTGTACATCACCCTGGCCAAAAACTAGTACTCTAGCAGGATATAGCTAAACCCCCACTAAAGTGGAAGCGTCACAGGTGCAGGACGAGCAAATTACACACACATCTCCATGGAATGGAGGGGAGGCGAATGCTAGATGATAAAACTGCACACTAATGGCTTGCATAGAGCGCTGTTCACATATGCAGATAACACAGTCACAAACCCGCAGCCTATTAGGTGACGCCCATACTATTAGATCAGGCGGGCTGCCAAGCCGTACCCCACTGTGTATCATGCACGGACAGACACTCTACAGTGCAAGGCCCAACAGAAAGGGGCCTGGCTGTATCCTGTCCAAAAAAAATAATGAGGTTTTTGTTGGTATTTATGGCCATAAAGTGTAAGCCTACACCCTCGTCACGGGACCTCATGCTTGTAGGTCCCTACACTAAATATAAACATACCAACAAAAAGAGGAAAATATCCTCCAAAAATTAAGTATTACTTACAGCAAGATGGGCTGCAGTGTGTACATCATCCTGGCCAAAAACTAGTACTCTAGCAGAATACAGCTAAACCCCCACTAAAGTGTTTTATAATATTTGTAATATTTTTTTTGGACAGGATACAGCCAGGCCCCTTTCTGTTGGGCCTTGCACTGTAGAGTGTCTGTCCGTGCATGATACACAGTGGGGTACGGCTTGGCAGCCCGCCTGATCTAATCGTATGGGCGTCACCTAATAGGCTGCGGGTTTGTGACTGTGTTATCTGCATATGTGAACAGCGCTCTATGCAAGCCACTAGTGTGCAGTTTTATCATCTAGCAATCGGCCTCCTCCATTCCATGGAGGTGTGTGTGTGATTTGCTCCTCCTGCACCTGTGACGCTTCCACTTTAGTGGGGGTTTAGCTGTATCCTGCTAGAGTACTAGTTTTTGGCCAGGGCGATGTACACACTGCAGCCCATCTTGCTGTAAGTAATACTTAATTTTTGGAGGATATTTTCCTCTTTTTGTTGCTATGTTTACCTTTAGAATTAGGAAGAAAATGAGTAAAAAAACGACTGTTTTGAGATTTTGGTTAAAGCCCAGTTAGAAAAGTTGGATTTTCTGGAATGGGAACTTCTAGCAATCACCTGGTGAACAAGAGAGCAAGAGGTATTGGCAGCACATTGTCCTGTGTAAACATTAGATGTGCTGCCAATAACAAATGAAATGATAGAGCAATTGTACTTTTCTGTGCACACAACTAACAGGACATCAAATGACCGCCCATCAGTATGTAGCCTTTAGGCAGTCACTTATCAGCTATGGTCAGCGACCCTTAGAGTGGAAACTATAATGCATTTCCACATCTGTTGCATAATATACTACATTGTCTTCTATAATGCGATCCATCGTCTTCATCAAACTAATGGGAAAAATACTGCTGAGGCTATTAACGGCTATCTGACCTCGTGAAAACCATGTGAACTAAGCAAAGATGAAGCCATTCATTAAAAAGCCAAGAAGTAATTGTCTTTCCATCAACATCTTAAGGGAGCATCATCAAGAAGCTTTCATAGTCTCTTGGTTCCATAGGGATATCCAGCATTTTATTAATGGGATTTTCTGGAGAACATCCTAGTTCATAAAACCACCATTCAGATAAATTGGTTAGCTCATAAGAAACTGTGTACAACAGAAACTGATGCATAGTTAGCAGCAAGTTAATATACTACTAACCACTCATATGCAAGTATGGCGGCAGAGTAAGGGCTTGGTAATCACAAATACATGGTTCATTAAAATGATCTGTTCTAGCCAGATCAGAAGCACAGTGGGGCTGAATCTAGCTGGGAGTACGGCCAGCCTGAGTGCAGTGCTTACAAACTCAGTAGGAAAGTGTGGTCTAGCGCCCATGGCTGGTCCTCTTGGTAATGACCAGTAAGCAAGAAAATATTAAGGGTTAGTCCCAAAATATTCAGATATTCTCTATCTATAAGGGAGGAGATAACTTGCTGATCGCTGGTCTGAAGCACTGTACTCCGCTTTCACTGGCAATCTCAGACAATGAATGGAGCATGTGCACCTCAAATTTATTCAGAATGAGGCTTTTCACAACCTGTTCTTGGATTTAAAGAGCCTCATTCTTGAGATCAGCAAGTTATCCGAGGGGATATATTATATAAAGTTGAAATAACCGCAAATTTGGGGAAAATTTCAAGACAAAGTTATTTGCAAAGTTGCTTGTTTGTGTCGCGGGCGGGGAGGAGGGTGTCAGCACACCGCGCTCACCCCTTCTGCTCGGGTCCGGCAGCTGCTCAGTGGTGGCTCGAGCCGTGGGCCGGATCCCGGAGTTTCTCGAGCGACACTCCTCGCCCGTGAGTGAAAGGGGTTTGTTGGGTGTGGGGATTGTTATAGTTCGTGACGCCACCCACGGTTGTGGTGATTGCACCACCGCTGCTCTGGATGGGGATCCCGGGGATGGTGATGGGGAGCAGCCAGGTGTTGTGTTGCCCCTCCGTGGGTAGGGGTTGGTGATCCCGGGGCCCGGTGATGGGTTGTGAGGTGCGGGGCCTGGTGGGCGCAGGGACGCGGGGGCAGCGCTGTGCCTTGCGGCACTGTGGTACTCACTCAGCCTGAGACACGGACACAGTTTGTACGGTAAACCAAACGGCTGGTAGGACGGTCCCACAGACGGCTGCACCTGCACTCCCGGTAGTTGACGGTGATGTCACTCTTCCTTGCACCTATGTTTGACTGATGGTAGCGGTGGATTCCCTCCGGTTACCCGCTCCCCGACTGCAATCTGGGCTGGAGGAGCTCTACACTTTGCCCGCTGGCGCTGGCCCTGAGAAACTGGTGCCTTGGCGGTGGCGGTGTCTCTCTGCTCCAGGTTGGGCTGTTGCCTTCAATCGGGACTTGGTTGTTGGGGGATCTACGTCCCCTTCACTGACGGATTCGGCAAATTTGGCGACTCCTAGCCTTGCCGGGGTCCGAGAGGCCCCTGCCCTGGTGCTGACTGTCCTTCGGAACACTGCTCCAGACCACCGGGCACACAGCCAACGGGGTCCTTCCAGGAACTTCTAAACGGTCCCCCTCCAGACAGTCACCGCCGTCGCTGACCTTGCTGTTCTGGCCCTCCACAAAGCTGGGCCCTTCAGGCTTTGCACACTCTCTGCTCTGTCACCACTTCTTGCTTTCCTCCTTTACTACTCTTCTTTCCTCCACTTTCACTTCTCTTATCTGCTCCTCACTCAACTCCATTGTTTACTCTTGCCCTCCCTGGGCTAATCTGCTGTTTACTCAAGCTCGTCCCTGAGCTGACTGCCTGGTACTTCCTGCCTCCAGAACTGTGATCTCCTTGGTGGGCGGAGCCAACCACCTGGCCCACCCCCTGGTGTGAATCATCAGCCTCTGGAGGAAGGCAACAAGGATTTCTGGTTAGCTGTGATGTGCCTACCTGGAGTGTGGGGTGTGGTGGTGTTGTGACCTGTGACCCCTGGCTTGCCCAGGGCGACACATTTGCACAAGAATTATGCATATATACCACGCATATAGGATAAAAATGAACTTTTACGGTGCTATAATGATGAGGACAATACAATATATACGTTCTACTATACCACAGCACACTTTTTTTGTCTCTCCAAGCACTGGAGGTCCATAAACATCCTTATTTAATAGTCTAGGATTATGTCAGTTTATGTGAATGATGCAATGAAGAACAGCTGATGGAAACTGGGAATAACTTGGACAGGAAAGCATTTCCTTCCTGTGCTGAGCAATCATTTCCAGAACTATAAAGATGCTCTAACCACAAATATTATCATCAATGTATGTAACCCTTAAGGGGGTTTTTAAGTCTCTACCCAAAATTTATCAATAGCAGTTATGGCAAATAATGAAATCAGGAATACTTATCGATTCTAACCTCCTGGCTTTGGCGCAGACCATTCCGTTTATGTGCACTAGGATAGGAAGTGATAATTTACCACTGAAGTCTGTAATTGGGTGCAGTGGATGTGCCTTAGACAAACTTTAGATTAATATGGATTAAACAGCTTGATAGAAATATTAAAATTGGTTATATATGTTCAACGATATTAGGAAAAGAAGTTGTAGCCGAAATGCCAATCAACATCGGTGGGTTTATGGTGTATATGCCAATTAAGAAAAGAGAGTTCGGGGTGGATATGCCAATCAAAATGAAAGGGTTCGAGGTTGATATGCCAATCAAGAAGAAAGGGTTCGGGGTGGATATGCCAGTCAAGATGAGAGGGTTCGGGGTGGATATGCCAGTCAAGATGAGAGGATTCGGGGTGGATATGCCAATCAAGATCGGAGGTTTCAGGGTGGATATGACAATCAAGAGCGAAGTGTTCAAGGTGGATATGTCAATCAAGATCAATGGGTTCAAAGTGGATATGTCAATCAAGATCAAAGTGTACATGCTAATCAAGAACAAAGTGGATATGGCAATCGAGATAAAAAGGGTTCAAAGCAGATATGGCAATTGAGATCGAAGGGTTCAAGGCAGATAAGCCAATCGGGATTAAAGTGTTCAAGGTGGATATGTCTTCTCAAGATGAGAGTGTTCAAGGTGGATATCCCAATGAAGATCTGAGGATTCGGGGTGAATATGCCAACCAGGATCAGAGAGTTTGGGGTGGATAAGCCAATCAAAATTGGAGGGTTAAGGAGAATATGCTAATCACAATTAGTAGGTTGGGATTGGACACAATGCTGCTTGACTTTCCATTCAACTTCTAAGAGAGCAGCAAGGAGTATGTTGAAAAAGTCTGTTAGTTATATTGGTAAGATGACTTAGGTTAGCTTCACAGGCTGTATAAAAAAAATCATCAGAGTTTCATTCAGAAAACTCAGACGATTTCTCACTGGTGATCCATGTGCAATCTAAATACAGTTTTTATGTAATCCGTTATTAACAGCATCAGTTAATAATTTACAAGAGCATTTACAGTTTCCTATGTGAATGAACTGCTGTGCATCCATAAAAAGTGAATGCTACCCATCTGGAATCCATTTTTCTATGACACCCATAGACTAGAATGGGCAATTTTCATCCAAAGAAACGAATGCAAGGTCCTATTTTTGTCACATGTCGATTTGGTCTGTGAAAAAAACATGGCTCGCTTGTACTGCTTATTGAATAACATTGGTCCAAGTGAGGTCCGTTTTTTCATGGAAAGCACTTGGACCAAAAATATGGCCGTATGAATGAGCCCTTTAAGTGTTGTTTACCTTAAGCATCTACCACAGCCAGGTCGATTATGTTATTATTGTTTATGGTGTATACAAAAGGGAATCCCATTGACCAGTTTCCTGCAGTTTTTTTTTTATTTTTTTATGTCATAATTTGCTTTATCAGAATTAAAGAGGGTTTTCCAGTCAATGAAAATTAGAAAAATAGCTCTTTTTATCCTATTTTTCTCAAAAATTACCTTAATTTAGGTGACATTCATAACTACCAGTTATATTCTCATTTTATTATTTTTTTAAGTTATAATTAATAATTATAATTATTGGAACTTGATGGCACATTATAAGTGAGTAAACCTAATCTGGAAAAAATGGTTGGACAGTTCAGTTACTAGAGGTAAAAGCCCTCACAAACGGAAACTTCATTCACAGCTTTGTACAATCAGTCAATTACAAGTGCCATATAGTAAGCATCTGTGTCAGGAAGCAGACAAGCCTCTGTGAGATAAGCTACCCTCCCAAGGATCCTCTCATCTATATCTGGTGACTAGACAGGCGACATTTTGACAAATCTAAACACAGAAAAAGGATGTTTTATGAAGAACATATGGTATTTCTCAGCATCTGGAAGTATCAGACTTGACAGTACTGGGGCACAATACCATCTTGAGTGGCCATTGAAGGATCAAACTTATAGAAAGGGTAGCTCTACCCACATGTTACAACCCTTCAGGTAATCACGACTTGATAAATCAAAAACTATAAGAAAAGTTGGTTAAACCATTTGTCTAGAATAGTAAGTGCCCCATAATTACAGTAGAAGGGGTATTCCAAAAGGAAGAAGATATCATCTATCCACATGAGCCCTACCAAATGCCAGAGAGGGGCACCTATGTCATTTGGAATGAGGTGCCCACACCATTCACTCTCTTTGGGATAACCAGAGTGGGGTATTCGACTTTCGACAGTCTCATAGGGCAGTGTCGGCCAACTCCAGTCCTCAAGAATCACCAATACTGTATGTTTTCAGGATTTCCTTGGCATTTTGCAGTTGTTGGAATCATCACTAATGCAGGTGATTAAATTATCTTCTATACAATACTAAGGAAATCTTGAAAATGTGCACTGTTAGTGGCTCCTGAGTAGAGATGAGAGGACCCGGGGAAGTATGGTTCGACGGAATCAGCCGAACTTCAGATAAAGTTCGGTGTGGGACCCAACCTTGATGTGAACCCCAATGGAAGTCACTAATAGGGAAGTTCGGGTCTTCGCACACATGTAGCCAGCCATAATCAGAACACTTCCAGGGGAGGGTTAATGGGGTTTTTTCCATTTTTATTTTGGGTACACACTCTGTCCAATCACACTGTTGTTACCCCCAGTGCGAACTGTACAAAACACTGAAAGCAACTCGCACTGGGCTGACAATTACCGTAAGCATACCTTAGCTCAGTGATGCTTGTGCACGTGTTTTGCATACATAAAGCACTCGAAAACCGAATCCTAACCCCTTTTTTTTTTTTGGGAAGTCTGTAATTGGTATGATCAACGAACACCGAACCTCAGGTTCACTCATCTCTACACGTGAGGATTGGAGTTGGGAAACACCGCCATAGGCAATGCATGGAGAGGCAATTACACGTGCACACTGCCACTCCAATCTAAGAGGAATACCGGTCTCCATAGACCTAGACATTATCCCCTACCTTCACCTAACTTCTATTTCCTTTAAAAAAGAAAAAAAAAAAATCTGTAATAACATGTATATTAAGTCACATCATCATATAGTGTGATGAATAAATAGACTGTTTTTTGGTTTTAAAGGGCATAGCTCATTAGCCTCCATCCAAAACATGCCATCATGGAGCAGCGTAATCCCCTGCACACGTCAGCACTCTAGAACATAGCGCTTCCCTTCTTCACTTCTGATTTGCAATGCACATAGTAAGGTCAGGTCCTAATGGGAGACTTCATTCATTCCTCCACTCCGCCTTTAGCATAGTTTTATTTACATCAGCATTTCATCTTGTTTGTAACTTTATACACAGCAAAGTTTCCAAACGGAGCGGGGAATCCCTAGAGTTTCCAGTCAGCAGCGCTCATAAAAGGCTCTTTACAGAAAAGCGCCATGTTATTCAGGAAGAGAAGCCTTCTCCATCAAGGCAGCAAGCACTTTCATTATATGCAAGTAATCCCCTTTCAGATTCCCATATTCCTAGATCTACACATTTTTACTTTAAAGCTTTTACACACACAGCTCCAGCAACGGCGCATAAAGCAAAATCTGTCTCTTGCTGATTAAGTCGTGGTTTAAAGGGACATCATAGAAAAAAACCCTGCTTTGAAGTGTTTACCGCCGTCTCTACCACTCGCAATCAGAGCAATATAGCATCTGAAAGGTCCTTTGTTCAGAAGTTCCTAGAACGGGGGCGCTGTTCCCCCAATATTGTACAGCACAGAGAAGAGCGCTTTGTTTTTCAGCAGTTGCATCTAATCCTTAGAAGTAACTTGGAAAAAAAACATCATGAAACTGAGTACAAAGCAATAACAACTACCTGAATGATGTTCAAGCTAGAAGAAATTAATATAGCAAATCATATTCCTCTGCTGTTCTAGCACTAGAAGTGCAAGCATGCACAAGCAGAGCACGGGAGAAGTAATGAGCTTTCATAAGGATGCATAGATCATCTATCTA
This sequence comes from Anomaloglossus baeobatrachus, assembly GCF_048569485.1. NCBI lineage: Eukaryota > Metazoa > Chordata > Amphibia > Anura > Aromobatidae > Anomaloglossus > Anomaloglossus baeobatrachus. The sequence goes on from NC_134353.1 coordinate 523,813,565, forward strand.
TCTATATATACACACACACACACACACACACATCTATATATATAATTGCCTTATTCTGTCTGTCTGTCTTGCTCCAAAATTCTGTCCTTACCGCGACAAGCGTCTCATTGGCCGCTCGCCTCGGCTCCACCACCCCCCGCACGGATTGGCAGCTCGCCCAGGCTCCGCCCCCCACACGGATTGGCCTTTCGCCCCGGCCCCCTGCACGCATTGGCAACTCAGCCACGCCCCGCCCCCCTCAAGCATTGCACAATCGCTCTGGCCCCCCCACCCCCCGAACGCATTCCCCGAACCGACACGGAGCCCCAACTCCCAGGTGAGTGCTGTACCCCCGGGAGCCCACATCAGCGTATGCCGCCAACCCAGCCGACACATACCCTCGCATTGCTGGGGTTGCCGGCATACGCTGGTGTGGGCTCCCGTGCGAGCGAGGGGCGGGGTACGCTGGTAACCATGTAATATTGTGTAGCATGGTTACCAGCGTACACTGGCTCCCAGGTGAGCGCATCAAGGTCCTGCAGCGGCGGAACACACACACGCACACACATAAGAACAGACACACACACATCAGATCGCATCCACACACTCACAACATCCTGGGATATCGCTTGCTTCTCGGCGGCGATACTGTGCGTGCAGTGACCGTCCAGGACCTGCCGGAGGATCACATGGCCAGAATTAAGTGGTATCTCCGGATGTTGTGAATGTGAGCGCGTATGTGCGATATCGTCAGTGTGTGTGTGTATGCGTGTATGCGATCGGATGTGTGCGTGTATGCGATCGGATGTGTGCCTGTATGCTATCGGATGCGTGCGTGTATGCGAATGGATGTGTGCGTGTATGCGAATGGATGTGTGCGTGTATGCGATCGGATGTGTGCGTGTATGCGATCGGATGTGTGCGTGTATGCGATCGGATGTGTGCGTGTATGCGATCGGATGTGTGCGTGTCGGCAGAAGGCAGAGGAGCACTGCGTGCAGCACAGCTGCTGGCACCGCACACCGGAGGGCACAGGCAGAAGTGGGGTGTGAGTGTATACGATCAGATGTGTGCGTGTATACTGTCTGATGTGTGACTGTGGAGCACGATGGGGGGTGCACAGCATGGGGGATGGAGCACGATGGGGAGTGCACAGCATGGGGGATGGAGCACGATGGGGAGTGCGCAGCATGGGGGATGGAGCACGATGGGGAGTGCGCAGCATGGGGGATGGAGCACGATGGGGAGTGCGCAGCATGGGAAATGGAGCACGTTTGGGAGTGCGCAGCATGGGGGATGGAGCACGATGGGGAATGCGCAGCATGGGGGATGGAGCACGATGGGGAGTGCGCAGCATGGGGGATGGAGCACAATGGGGGGTGCGCAGCATGGGGGATGGAGCACGATGGGGTGTGCGCAGCATGGGGGATGGAGCACGATGGGGGGTGCGCAGCATGGGGGATGGAGCACGATGGGGGGTGCGCAGCATGGGGGATGGAGCACGATGGGGGATGCGCAGCATGGGGGATGGAGCACGGTGGGGGGTGCGCAGCATGGGGGATGGAGCACGATGGGGGGTGCGCAGCATGGGGGATGGAGCACGATGGGGGGTGCGCAGCATGGGGGATGGAGCACGGTGGGGGTGCGCAGCATGGGGGATGGAGCACGATGGGGAGTGCGCAGCATGGGGGATGGAGCACAATGGGGAGTGCACAGCATGGGGGATGGAGCACGTTTGGGAGTGCGCAGCATAGGGGATGGAGCACGTTTGGGAGTGCGCAGCATGGGGGATGGAGCACGTTTGGGAGTGCGCAGCATGGGGGATGGAGCACGTTTGGGAGTGCGCAGCATGGGGGATGGAGCACGTTTGGGAGTGCGCAGCATGGGGGATGGAGCACGTTTGGGAGTGCACAGCATGGGGGATGGAGCACGTTTGGGAGTGCGCAGCATGGGGGATGGAGCACGATGGGGAATGCGCAGCATGGGGGATGGAGCACGATGGGGAGTGCGCAGCATGGAGCACGATGGGGAGTGCGCAGCATGGGGATGGCGCACGATGGGGGTGCGCAGCATGGGGGATGGAGCACGATGGGGGGTGCGCAGCATGGGGGATGGAGCACAATGGGGGTGTGCAGCATGGGGGATGGAGCACGATGGGGGTGCGCAGCATGGGGGATGGAGCACGATGGGGGGTGCGCAGCATGGGGGATGGAGCACGATGGGGGGTGCGCAGCATGGGGGATGGAGCACGATGGGGAGTGCGCAGCATGGAGGATGGAGCACGATGGGGGGTGCACAGCATGGGGGATGGAGCACGATGGGGGGTGCACACCTCCCCCCAAAACACACACACACACACACACTGCATAACACACCACACACACTGGGAACCACAAACACCGCCCTACACAGATACCCACACACACAGACAATGCCACACACACACGACACCCAACACACAAACACCGCGGCACACACAAATATATGCACATACCGTGCAACACACACACATTGTACAAAACATACCTCCCACCAAAACACACAACCCCACACCCACACAAACCGCGCAACACACACACAACGCTACAGACACACAGCGCTCCACAAACAACGCAACACACAAACACCGCTCTCACCCCCCGCCACACCCAGACAACACCCAGAACATGTACAGCGCCCTACACAAACACTTGGTAACTACACACAACAACATCTATATCTATAACAAAAATCATACATGAACTACACAATACATAAATTCTAGAATACCCGATGCGTAGAATCGGGGAGCACGTTTGGGAGTGCGCAGCATGGGGGATGGAGCACGATGGGGAGTGTGCAGCATGGGGATGGAGCACGATGGGGGGTGCACAGCAAGGGGGATGTAGCACGATGGGGAATGCCCAGCATGGGGGATGGAGCACGATGGGGAGAGCGCAGCATGGGGGATAGAGCACAATGGGGAGTGCGCAGCATGGGGGATGGAGCACGATGGGGGGGTGCGCAGCAAGGGGGATGGAGCACGATGGGGGGTGCGCAGCATGGGGGATGGAGCACGTTTGGGAGTGCTCAGCATGGGGGATGGAGCACGATGGGGAGTGCGCAGCATGGGGGATGGAGCACGATGGGGGGTGCGCAGCATGGGGGATGGAGCACGATGGGGGGTGCGCAGCATGGGGGATGGAGCACGATGGGGGGTGCACAGCATGGGGGATGGAGCACGATGGGGGGTGCGCAGCAAGGGGGATGGAGCACGATGGGGAGTGCGCAGCATGGGGGATGGAGCACAATGGGGAGTGCGCAGCATGGGGGATGGAGCACGTTTGGGAGTGCGCAGCATGGGGGATGGAGCACGTTTGGGAGTGCGCAGCATGGGGGATGGAGCACGTTTGGGAGTGCGCAGCATGGGGGATGGAGCACGATGGGAAATGCGCAGCATGGGGGATGGAGCATGATGGGGAGTGCGCAGCATGGGGGATGGAGCACAATGGGGAGTGCGCAGCATGGGGGATGGAGCACGATGGGGGGTGCGCAGCATGGGGGATGGAGCACGAAAGAGGGTGCACACCTCCCCCCAAAACACACACACACACTCACCGCCACACACGCACTGCACAACACACCACACACACACTGGGAACCACAAACACCGCCCTACACAGACACCCAACACACAAACACCGCGGCACACACAAATATACGCACATACCGCACAACACACACATTGCACAAAACATACCTCCCCCCAAAACACACACACACACCCCACACCCACACAAACCGCGCAACACACAATGCTAGACACACAGCGCTCCACAAACAACGCAACACACACAACGCAACACACAAACAACACCGCTCTCACCACCCGCCACACCCAGACAACACCCAGAACATGTACAGCGCCCTACACAAACACTTGGTAACTACACACAACAACACATATACATATATATATATATATATATATATATATATATATATTTATTTATAACAAAAATCATAGATTAACTACACAATACGTAAATTCTAGAATACCCGATGCGTAGAATCGGGCCACCTTCTAGTATATATATATTAATAGATTTTTCCAGTTTGTAAACTACATTACATAATTTTTTCTTCCCTTTTTTGCAATTCTCTTTAATAATCTTACTTATTCCTTCATTTTTTTTAATCTCCAATTGTAAATTTTAGTCTTTGCCTTTTTTCAAATAATAAACCAGCTTGGCTTCAATTACAGTCTTCACGGGGGCTGTAAATAATTCCCAGACTAACAAAGACCTAATCCACCTGGTTATAGTATAAAACGTTACATCCCCTGTATGATTATATAACTAGGAATACTTTTCATTCTGGGGTCTAGGAAAGATAGGTGAATCAGGGAACATTTATGGTGGTCACACTGGTCATTAACCTCCACCCTGGCACCGAAAATTGATTATATCTTCACCCCTGCTCCACCATACCATTGTGCCAGCCCTCCTACAGCCAAGATAGCCACTGAAGTGGCAAGGGGTGCTCAACGGTAAGCCTGGACTATACCTCTCTCTTCTTTTCCTTTACTGGTGAGGAGTGGTTCAGACTTGCCAATGTCTGTACTGACCATCTTGGATTCAGGAGGACATGAACGCTGGTCTCAGCAAAGGCCAATGGAAGGCAACAGGTACAGTGACTATACAAAGTCACTTTTTAATGCCAGTTAAGAGGAACACTTTAAATAACAAAATATAATTCAAAGGGTTATTCCTAGAAAAACAAGGTATTCCCTTATACATACTATGGGTTACAATTTTCTGATGGCTTGGGACCTACAGTTATCATGGGCTCTAGAACATCAAGAACGTGGTCCTGTAGCTGAGTCTTTAATAGAGCAAAGATGCACATGCTCGGCCTTACCTCCAGTCATTGTCAATAGGATTGCGAGAAATAGCCCAGAAGAGTTCAACGCTCCATTTTCTGAAACAGTCCATATACAATGAATGAAGAAGAAGTTGTGCAACTCAACACTGACCTTCTTTAATAGGGCAGAGGCCCTACAGCTCAGGATAATTGGACCATCCAGCCAAGCAAGGCATAGAGGCGATGCAGCTGCACAGGGGCCTAGAGGTGAAGGGGGGCCCATGTAGGAGAAGATTATAATGATGACGATCTGACCTGCCATTCAGAGACTCCTGGCACATTGCCCTCATAAGCGACATGCTGGGCAGCGTCATTACCAACAAAAGAGAATAGCAGCTTCTTGCCTAGCACTTTATGAAGGCATGCATGGCGCAATGATTTCAGCATGACAACTGCATCATTTAGAAATAAGAGGGAAATCATCGGCAAAGGTAAGAGGTTTTTGATTTTAAACACAGTGCATAGAGCACAATGGGGGTAAAGGAGGATAGGATGCTTTGTAATAAATTGCAGGAAAGGCGCTATCAGGGTTCTTAAAATGAACTGTGTGATTGTAGATAATGCTATTCAGGAGCTTAAAATTAATTGGGGGTGGGAGAGGATGCCATCAGGGACTTATAATGAATTGGGGGTGGGAGAGGATGCCATCAGGGACTTATAATGAATTGGGGGTGGGAGAGGATGCCATCAGGGACTTGCAATGAATTGGGGGGAGACTCAATACAGACACGTAGAATGAATTTTGTCAGTGTGACTAATACATTTATATTTATAGGGTGCAATAAATTCTAGTTAATGGGAGCCACAGAGGTGGCTTGTTAATTTATTTTTGGAGTGGTACATGGCTAACTGTATATTTATGGTGTGGCACATATTTGTATTCAGGGGTGCAGTGTGGGGAAGATTTTACCCAAGAGGCAAATATATATACAATATATGTGAACTTGTTATTTTCAGGGCTGTGCTGATCAGTGTGGTAACATGAGTCGTGGCTGGAAGCTGTCGAAGGATTGACCACATAAATACGTAACAACAGAGCACAACTCTAATTACAGTCAGGGCCAGAAATATTTGGACAGTGACACAAGTTTTGTTATTTTAGCTGTTTACAAAAACATGTTCAGAAATACAATTATATATATATATAATATGGGCTGAAAGTGCACACTCCCAGCTGCAATATGAGAGTTTTCACATCCAAATCGGAGAAAGGGTTTAGGAATCAGAGCTCTGTAATGCATAGCCTCCTCTTTTTCAAGGGACCAAAAGTAATTGGACAAGGGACTCTAAGGGCTGCAATTAACTCTGAAGGCGTCTCCCTCGTTAACCTGTAATCAATGAAGTAGTTAAAAGGTCTGGGGTTGATTACAGGTGTGTGGTTTTGCATTTGGAAGTTGTTGCTGTGACCAGACAGCATGCGGTCTAAAGAACTCTCAATTGAGGTGAAGCAGAACATCCTGAGGCTGAAAAAAAAAGAAAAAATCCATCAGAGAGATAGCAGACATGCTTGGAGTAGCAAAATCAACAGTCGGGTACATTCTGAGAAAAAAGGAATTGACTGGTGAACTTGGGAACTCAAAAAGGCCTGGGCGTCCACGGATGACAACAGTGGTGGATGATCGCCGCATACTTTCTTTGGTGAAGAAGAACCCGTTCACAACATCAACTGAAGTCCAGAACACTCTCAGTGAAGTAGGTGTATCTGTCTCTAAGTCAACAGTAAAGAGAAGACTCCATGAAAGTAAATACAAAGGGTTCACATCTAGATGCAAACCATTCATCAATTCCAAAAATAGACAGGCCAGAGTTAAATTTGCTGAAAAACACCTCATGAAGCCAGCTCAGTTCTGGAAAAGTATTCTATGGACAGATGAGACAAAGATCAACCTGTACCAGAATGATGGGAAGAAAAAAGTTTGGAGAAGAAAGGGAACGGCACATGATCCAAGGCACACCACATCCTCTGTAAAACATGGTGGAGGCAACGTGATGGCATGGGCATGCATGGCTTTCAATGGCACTGGGTCACTTGTGTTTATTGATGACATAACAGCAGACAAGAGTAGCCGGATGAATTCTGAAGTGTACCGGGATATACTTTCAGCCCAGATTCAGCCAAATGCCGCAAAGTTGATCGGACGGCGCTTCATAGTACAGATGGACAATGACCCCAAGCATACAGCCAAAGCTACCCAGGAGTTCATGAGTACAAAAAAGTGGAACATTCTGCAATGGCCAAGTCAATCACCAGATCTTAACCCAATTGAGCATGCATTTCACTTGCTCAAATCCAGACTTAAGACGGAAAGACCCACAAACAAGCAAGACCTGAAGGCTGCGGCTGTAAAGGCCTGGAAAAGCATTAAGAAGGAGGAAACCCAGCGTTTGGTGATGTCCATGGGTTCCAGACTTAAAGCAGTGATTGCCTCCAAAGGATTCGCAACAAAATATTGAAAATAAAAATATTTTGTTTGGGTTTGGTTTATTTGTCCAATTACTTTTGACCTCCTAAAATGTGGAGTGTTTGTAAAGAAATGTGTACAATTCCTACAATTTCTATCAGATATTTTTGTTCAAACCTTCAAATTAAACGTTACAATCTGCACTTGAATTCTGTTGTAGAGGTTTCATTTCAAATCCAATGTGGTGGCATGCAGAGCCCAACTCGCGAAAATTGTGTCACTGTCCAAATATTTCTGGACCTAACTGGAGACTTCTCCAGTAGGTCACAGGGTGTAAATATTTAATTTTATATTTATACTGTGTAACTTGCAGAGTTGATGTGAGTAATACTGTGGTTTGTAAAACAACCTCCCTAAGGCTATATTCACACATTTGTGTTAAATGTCCTTGTGCTGCCAGAATTTTTTCAATCAAATGGCATACAGATGGGTAGTTTCAAAACTATTCATATATCCAGAAATGTCAAGGATCCATAAATGAAATTCGTGAGACTCAGAGCATATCCTATTCTGATCAGAATAGGTCATGCTCAATGTTTGTGTTGTCTGAGCAGAAATCAGCCAGTACATTGACAATTAACATTGATGAGTGATCTGGTCTGATGAAGTGTGCTGATACGCGAAACGCGCGTCACCCTTCCTATGGGGTACCCCAGACCCATTTTCTGCACTGCTGGCGCTTAATTTCCTTGTATTTTCATACAAAGTCTTTGGTATGTTATAATGTATTTTGTGGACTTTTTCCATATCTAGCCTTTTTGAATTTGCTAAGTAAGCTTTACTGGCTGCATTATTTATTACTCTGTATTGGCCTCTTTGCAAAGTCTGTATTTATCTTGGCTTTGTAATGTGGAATTGTTCATTTACTATTTGTAATTTTTCATGCATGCATTCTCAGTGTCAGCAGTCTGTTGTCATTGTCCCTACCCCTTTATGTAAAAATGATGTGTCATTTTATTTAGCTCTTTACTCAAATATTCATTAATTGTTTTGCAATACAATCCACTTTTTTCTCTGGTTTTTACTATTGATGAGTGAAAGCAGCCTTATCATGTATTGGGCTATCCCTTAGATCAGGGGTGGGGTTGACCTTTTCTGCAACCCCAGGGCAGATTCCCAGGGACCACAGTGCTCGGGCAGCAGCCACATCTTGCTGACTTCTGTTCTTTTCAACCCTCTACACATTGTATGCCCACCAAACTGGAAGGAGCCCATACATTCTAGGCTCAACCATGCATACACTGGAAGATTACTTTCTGGTCAGGGTAAGCCTGCAATGCCCACTCGTCCCACAGAAGAGCAGCTGCCCCAGCATCCCCCCGGTTTGTTTGTGCCCCAAGGCCTGTCTGAACCCCTGCAGCCTCTCCAGGCCTCTGCGCGTGCCCCTGCAGCCTCCCCAGGCCTCTGCGCGTGCCCCTGCAGCCTCCCCAGGCCTCTGCGCGTGCCCCTGCAGCCTCCCCAGGCCTCTGCGCGTGCCCCTGCAGCCTCCCCGGAGCTGTGTATGCCCCCTAGTGTTGTATATACTACCAGCGATGTTTGCGCCTCCCCAACTATGTCTGTGCCATCTAGTGATTTATATACCCCCAGAGATGTCAGTACCTCCCAGTCATATGCTCTCCAGCCTCCCCAGTGATGTATATTTCTCTCAGCCCTCCCCTGTGATTTATATACCCCCAGCATCTCCTGTGATACGTATGCCCGCAGCGTCACCTGTGATGTACATGCCCTCAGCGTCTCCTGTGATATAAATGAACTCAGTAGTCCTAGGCGACACAAACATGGTAAAGCAGTTGTGAGAAACAACAAGATCAATATTGCCTAATATCACAACCGCCCCAAAGAGAAGCAGCTCCAGCTGCCACAGTGAGTTAATGGTTTGACCAAATATAGTAAGGTAATTTTCAAGTTTTGCGGCCTCCGATTGATGGTAGAAATTTTCAAATGGCCCCTGACAGAAACGTTCCCCACCCCTGCCCTAGTCTATAGTGTATTTTCTTATTATGTATAATGCCAGCCCTTATTATATGGTGCACTTTCTTTTTATGTATAGTGTTGTCCTTCCTTACATAGTTTTTTCCTATATGTATACTCGTAGCACCATCCATTACTACATAGAAAACGCTATAATAATTTATGGCACCATCCCTTAATATATAGCGTCCTCTTATGTATAATGCTGTCCAATTATTACATAGTATCATGTCTTGTTATTACATAAAGCATTCACTTGCCATTTTTGTTATTTACAACACCCTCTCTTTATTAGAGTCCTCTCTTGTTAAATATAACTTAAAATTAGTGTTGAAGGAGCAGCTTCTGACCAGAAGACCAGTCCGTTATCCTATTCCACTAGATAAGAAGCTTTTCCATATTTAATTAGTAATCACTTTATTTTATATGTAAAAAGAGAGGATGCTAAAAAATAAAAAGGAGGTTCTACTAATATTAGTGGATGTTACTTTATTGAGAAAAGGTGCTATGAATAAGAAAAGAAAATACCATGCAAGGGATGGAGCTTTACATAACAAGAGAGGATGCTACATAATAAAGAATGGTGCTGTACATAACAGAGGATGCTACATAATAAGGAATGTTGCTGTAGATAAAAGATGATGCTAAATAAGGGATGACACTATACATAACAAGAAGAGCTATGTTAATATATATACACACATACATATGGACACACACACACACACACACACACACACACACACACACACATTACAGTTCAAAAGTTTGGGGTCACCCGGACAATTTTGTCTTTTCCATGAAAAATGATACTTTTATTTATCAAATGAGTTGCATAATGAATTGAAAATATATTCCAGACATTGACGAGGTTAGAAATAGTAATTTTTAGTTGAAATAATAATTTTGTCCTTCAAACTTTGCTTTCGTCACAGTTGTTCTCTTTGCAGCAATTCCAGCTTTGCAGACCTTTGGCATTCTAGCTGTTAATTTGATGAGGTAATCTGGAGATATTTCACCCCATGCTTCCAGAAGCTCCTCCCACAAGTTGGATTGGTTTGATGGGCATTTTTTGCGTACCATACGATCAAGCTGCTCCCACAACAGCACAATAGGGTTGAGATCTGGTGACTGGGCAGGCCACTCCATTACAGATAGAATACCAGCTGCCTGGTTCTCTCCCTAAATAGTTCATGCATAATTTGGAGGCGTGCTTTGGGTCATTGTCCTGTTGTAGGATGAAATCGGCTCCAATCAAGCGCTATCCAAAGGGTATGGCATGGCGTAGCGAAATGGAGCGATAGCCTTCCTTATTCAAAACCCCTTTTACCTTGTACAAATTTTCCACTTTACCAGCACCAAAGCAACCCCAGACCATCACATTACCTCCACCATGCTTGAGAGACGGCGTCAGGCACTTTTACAGCATCTTTTCAGTTGTTCTGAGTCTCACAAATGTTCTTCTGTGTGATCCAAACACTTCAAACTTCAATTTGTCTGTCCATAACACTTTTTTTTTTTTCAATCTTACTGTGTCCAATGTCTGTGTTGTTTTGTCATTATTAATCTTTTCCTTTTATTAGCCAGTCTCAGATATGGCTTTTTCTTAGACACTCTGGCCTGAAGGCCAGCATCCCGGAGTCGCCTCTTCACTGTAGACGTTGACACTGGCGTTTTGCGGGTACCATTTAATGAAGCTGCCAGTTGAGGACCTGTGAAGTGTCGATTTCTCAAACTAGAGACTCTAATGTACTTGTCTTCTTACTCAGTTGTGCAGCGGGGCCTCCCACTTCTTTTTCTACTCTGGTTAGAGCCAGTTTGTGCTCTCCTCTGAGGGGAGTAGTACACACAGTTGTACGAAATCTTCAGTTTCTTGGCAATTTCTCGCATGGAATATCCTTCATTTCTAAGAATAAGAATAGATTGTCGAATTTCACATGAAAGTTCTCTTTTTCTGGCCATTTTGAGAGTTTAATGGAACAAAAAAATGTAATGCTCCAGATTCTCAACTAGGTCAAAGGAAAGTCAGTTTTATAGCTTCTCTAATCAGCAAATCTGTTTTCAGCTTTGCTAACATACTTGCACAAGGGTTTTCAAGGGATTTCTAAACATCCATTAGCCTTCTAACACAGTTAGCAAACACAATGTACGATTAGAACACTCGAGTGGTGGTTGTTGGAAATGGGCCTCTATATACATATGTAGATATTGCATTAAAAAAACAGATGTTTGAAGCTAGAATAGTCATTTACCACATTAATGTATAGAGTGTATTTCTGTTTACTTTAATGTTAGCTTCATTGAAAAAATATGCCTTTCTTTCAAAAATAAGGTAATATAAGTGACCCTAAACTTTTGAACTATATAGTGTATATATAAAAGGACCTATACACACTTCTTGCACAAGGGCCCCAAGCTATCAGTGTCCACCCCTGCCCTAAGTGATTGGGGATAACTTGTTATTTGGCAATGACTCTTGAATGATTCACATCCAGCTAATATGAAAGAAAATACTGACGGGATGATCATAGTCCACTTCTCGTCAATTCAGTCACAAATAACAGAATAATTTCAGGCAAGCACTGTGTAATAAATGGGAGTTTTCCTTAGATAAGAAATGATTTGAGTGCTATTCATGAATCATTTGCTTTATACAAGGTAGAGTCAGACATGCTCTGGAACTGCATAGTTTCTGTACCACAGGCTGGCTTGGCCCAGATGAAAAGGAAGCCACTAATTTGAAAAAAAAAAAGTCAGAACTTGCAGGCAAGCTATGAATATCTTCTATTATAAAACCTGATATATAGCCTTTCTGGAAACAGCTATTGAAAAATAATGTAAACAAACATCTTAAAAACAATTTCTATTGGTGGTCATAAAGGCGATTAATAACTGCTAACCAATAATATCAGTGGCATTCAGCAGTTCTACAGTGCAGACGTTCACATGGAACTGGTGGAAAATGTCTGCGTGATGAACATCATCCCTACCTTTTCTTATAAGCTCTGAAAGGTTAAGGCTATGTGCACACACTGCGTCTTTTTGACGCTGCGTTTTTGGCCGCTAAAAACGCACAAAACCGCACCTGCGTCGAAAAACGCATCAAAAAACGCATGCGTTTTTGCCGCGATTTGGTGCGTTTTTGGCTGCGTTTTGATCTCTGCGTTTTGCTGCATTTTTCAAATGCATTACATGGGGGGAAAAACGCAGAAAAACGCAGGAAAGAACTGACATGTCCATTTTTTTTTTTAACTCAAAAACGCAGGTAAAAATAACAGATGTGTGCGGACAGCAAAAATGAAAACTCAGACTTTGCTGGGGAAGCAAAGTTCTGCAGTTTTGAGGCCAAAAACGCACCCTAAAAACGCAGCGAAAAACGCACTGTGCGCACATAGCCTTATAGTGCAATTGGAGGAGTGTAGGGTGTCCTAATAGTTTCAAGGATGGATAGAACCTCACATTTCTGTATTGAGGACATGTCTACATGTACACACATGGATAACCTAAATTCAACGTCTATGACTTCAGCCGTAATGAGAACAAGGTAGTCCTCCAGGGACAGTAGCCATATCAATCCTGTTCGGCTAATATTATACTACCTTATACAGTTTTCCCTCTTTTGTCACACAAGAGCATATTTATTTTATCTATACATTACATGATCAGTCTTCTATATTGTCTCACTTTTTTTTTTATATTCTGAAGTTAAAACTGTATGAGGTTTGTCTTGTGCCTTTGTCAGGCACCTACTGCAATTATAACCAACAGTAGACGAGAATTTCTTAGGAGGAAACAAAGGGAGGTTTCTTACTTCGACTCTTAGATGCCAAGGTCAAGATAACCATGGGAACTAATGGCACGTTGGTTGTATATTATAGCTGGCACTTCCTACAGATAACATAGCCATAGCTCCTGCACCGACTTCTCCCACAAAATAACTGTATGGCATGGTTAAATCACTTTATATCACAACATACAGTTACAGTGTGGTGGAGAAAGGTACTAGGTATGATCAGCCTACAACCAAATTTGTAAAAGGATCATTCACACTGCACAATTATTGAGAAAGATTCAAAACAAGAAAGCCTGCGGAGACACCATCACATGTTTCTCAACGCTGGCAGGAAACTAGCCAGGTCTTTCACCGGGAAGGAACAACCACGGGAAGGGCAGTGTCCAGTCAAGGAGACCACCTATGCCAAACATGGTATCCATCCACAGACAGCTGTTTCGGGGTATTTGCCCCTCATCAGTGTGGAGGAGGAACTGGCTAGTAGGAGCATTGCCTAGTAGAAGACTACATAAGCAAGGATGGTTGACCTTAGGGAGATCAACATCCAACACCGCGGAGACACCATCACGTGTTTCTCAACGCAGTGATTCTACAGCAATGCCCCCTGGGAAATATTCAAAATTTGTTTTGAATATTTCCCAGGGGGCATTGCTCTAGAATCACTGCATTGAGAAACTCGTGATGGTGTCTCCACGGTGTTGGATGTTGATCTCCCTAAGGTCAACCATCCTTGCTTATGTAGTCTTCTACTAGGCAATGCTCCCACTAGCCAGTTTCCTACTCCACACTGATGAGGGGCAAATACCCTAAAACAGCTGTCTGTGGATGGATACCATGTTTGGCATAGGTGGCCTCATTGACTGGAGACTGCCCTTCCTGTGGTTGTTCCTTCCCAGTGAAAGACCTGGCTAGTCTCCTGCCAGCGTTGAGAAACATGTGATGGTGTCTGTGACGACATGGACTCTCATGGTTTAAAGTTTCTTAAAATTCAGCCAGACAACATGATAGATTGTTTATAGACGGGGGAGAAGTCCCTCATTGTTTTTACAAGACTCTTGTTGACTCAATGTAATTGTGTTGGCCACTGAAAGCCAGACGTATTGTTCTCCAGACTTTTCCAGTATCCATTGTATTGTAGTTGTGTATTGCTAATGTGATTACCTTAGTAGCCATTGTTGAGTCTGTGACTTGCAGACTCCATGTAGAAATCTTCAGTCTTTCTGTAGACTTCATTTGGATGAACATTGTCCATGCAGCTTGAGATTCATCCAATGGGAGAGGCGCTCTTGTCCAACCAATCGATGAGGACGCAGTGTATCTAAGTGGAAGGCTGTGGCTATAAAAAGGGACTTCTTTAAGCCACCAGGTTGATGGATGCTGATGGATCCAGTCGAAGCTCTTTGGAGCCGACTAGAGGATCAGGATATCTTATGGCTTCAATCTAGGGACTCCGGTTCCGGTTGGAGACCATAACCACAGCCTAGGGATTTCGACTCCGGCTGCCAGGATTGTAACATCATACCAGGACTACCTAAGGAGGACACTCAGGTTGGGACAGTTCAGTCACCTGCTACAGACTTTGCAGACCTCAGCCAGCTTCCTAAATCTGGCATTATTCCTTTTTCGGTGGGTGCCCGCCAAAAGCGGGGTGCTGCTGGATTGGAGTAAGTGGCCCTGGAAGCTCTGAGGCATGGAAATTCTAAATCCCTGGTGAGCCAGCGGAAGGGTGAGACTCTGTTGCCTGTTACATTTGTGTTTTGCTGGTTATGTGTTATGTGCCGTTAATTGTTTGGGGATCCTATAAAGTCTAATTATTGTGGTTCCCTCACTCTGTGTTGTCTGAGTAGTGTTACGCCCACGGTTAAGGAGGTCGGCGTTCAGTTGGGATGAGCCCTGAGCCACGCTGTCTTTCTAAAGACGGTGGGTTTTAGTGGACGAGAGCACCCACTGAGCCCCGTGTCTCCACAGTGTCTCCGCAGGCTTTCTTGTTTTGAATATTTCCCAGGGGGCATTGCTCTAGAATCACTGCGTTGAGAAACATGTGATGGTGTCTCCGCGGTGTTGGATGTTGATCTTCCTAAGGTCAACCATCCTTGCTTATGCAATTATTGAGAAAGTGCATTCCTTTGTATTACGATAATTATGCAACAGAAACAGGCCGACAATCATCCAACCAACGAACAAAACACTTGTTAATCAAGTGAAAACATTTTAAGCTTACTTAATTACAGTTAGGTCCAGAAATATTTGGACAGTGACACAAGTTTTGTTATTTTAGCTGTTTAGAAAAACATGCTCAGAAATACAATTATATATATATATAATATGGGCTGAAAGTGCACACTCCCAGCTGCAATATGAGAGTTTTCACATCCAAATCGGAGAAAGGGTTTAGGAATCATAGCTCTGTAATGCATAGCCTCCTCTTTTTCAAGGGACCAAAAGTAATTGGACAAGGGACTCTAAGGGCTGCAATTAACTCTGAAGGCGTCTCCCTCGTTAACCTGTAATCAATGAAGTAGTTAAAAGGTCTGGGGTTGATTACAGGTGTGTGGTTTTGCATTTGGAAGCTGTTGCTGTGACCAGACAACATGCGGTCTAAGGAACTCTCAATTGAGGTGAAGCAGAACATTGTGAGGCTGAAAAAAAAAGAAAAAATCCATCAGAAAGATAGCAGACATGCTTGGAGTAGCAAAATCAACAGTCGGGTACATTCTGAGAAAAAAGGAATTGACTGGTGAGCTTGGGAACTCAAAAAGGCCTGGGCGTCCACGGATGACAACAGTGGTGGATGATCGCCGCATACTTTCTTTGGTGAAGAAGAACCCGTTCACAACATCAACTGAAGTCCAGAACACTCTCAGTGAAGTAGGTGTATCTGTCTAAGTCAACAGTAAAGAGAAGACTCCATGAAAGTAAATACAAAGGGTTCACATCTAGATGCAAACCATTCATCAATTCCAAAAATAGACAGGCCAGAGTTAAATTTGCTGAAAAACACCTCATGAAGCCAGCTCAGTTCTGGAAAAGTATTCTATGGACAGATGAGACCAAGATCAACCTGCACCAGAATGATGGGAAGAAAAAAGTTTGGAGAAGAAAGGGAACGGCACATGATCCAAGGCACACCACATCCTCTGTAAAACATGGTGGAGGCAACGTGATGGCATGGGCATGCATGGCTTTCAATGGCACTGGGTCACTTGTGTTTATTGATGACATAACAGCAGACAAGAGTAGCCGGATGAATTCTGAAGTGTACCGGGATATACTTTCAGCCCAGATTCAGCCAAATGCCGCAAAGTTGATCGGACGGCGCTTCATAGTACAGATGGACAATGACCCCAGCATACAACCAAAGCTACCCAGGAGTTCATGAGTGCAAAAAAGTGGAACATTCTGCAATGGCCAAGTCAATCACCAGATCTTAACCCAATTGAGCATGCATTTCACTTGCTCAAATCCAGACTTAAGACGGAAAGACCCACAAACAAGCAAGACCTGAAGGCTGCAGCTGTAAAGGCCTGGCAAAGCATTAAGAAGGAGGAAACCCAGCGTTTGGTGATGTCCATGGCTTCCAGACTTAAGGCAGTGATTGCCTCCAAAGGATTCGCAACAAAATATTGAAAATAAAAATATTTTGTTTGGGTTTGGTTTATTTGTCCAATTACTTTTGACCTCCTAAAATGTGGAGTGTTTGTAAAGAAATGTGTACAATTCCTACAATTTCTATCAGATATTTTTGTTCAAACTTTCAAATTAAACGTTACAATCTGCACTTGAATTCGGTTGTAGAGGTTTCATTTCAAATCCAATGTGGTGGCATGCAGAGCCCAACTCGCAAAAATTGTGTCACTGTCCAAATATTTCTGGACCTAACTGTATATTTCTAGGTAGCACATTTTCCTATATAAGTAGGAGATGTGCTGCCAAAAAGATGACAGGCTATGTGACTAGAACCATCCATTATCGATCATTCTGTGCACATCCCAAGTGTGGTCAGCCTGTCTAAATAGGCTATTAAAGTGGTGGTTCGGGACTTTGTTTTACTTTTTTTTTTCAATGTGCCTAAAAGCTAACAGGCAGATAGATGTTAACTAAGGCCATTAACTGCCTGTTCTGCCTGGTGCCAGCTCAGGACGGTCATTGACCGCTCCTGCTGGCAATTCAGCTGCTACACGTCAATAGAGAAGCTCTTCCTCTTCCGGACTGCCCTGTCAATGGAACATTGACTGCTGGCATCATGCTGATTGACAGCTAGCTAATTTGTGGTCAATCAGCATGACATCAGCAATCATGCCCCAATAACGGCACAGCGGGAACGAAGCCACCGCTCTGTTGACGGCATGCAAGTGGAAGCTGTTGAATCGCCAGCAGGTGTAGTCCGTGACCTCTCTGTGCCTGTGGAGTACAGTGCTGGGCAATAAAAGAAGATAGTTAGCAATTACCCGCCTGTTAGTTACTTTGCACATTGTAATAAGATAAAAATAAATACTGGATTTCCCTTTGAAATAACAGCTGATCACCAAAAAGGTGGCCATTTAATGCTGCAAGTTGTACAGATGCCCTTTTAAACTATATAATAAACTGATGATAGAACAGTGACTAAGGTACTGGGTTTATAACCCTCCAAGGACAACATCGAGAAGGAGTTTGTATGTTCTCTCTGTGTTTGGGTGGGTTTCCTCTGGGTTTTCCAGTTTCTTCCCTCACTCCAAAGACATACTGATAGGGAATTTATATTGTGAGCCCCAATAGGGACAGTGCTGTTCACATCTATAACATGCTGTGGAATATTAGAGAAATAAATAAATGGATGACATTATGCCACTGAAGATGATTCTAGGGAGATCTAACTCATGAAGCTAAAATCAAGGATTGCACATAAAGTTCAGTTGTACATGTCATGTACCGATGCCAACAAATCATAGCAGCTCATTGAACTGCTTATGTCGTCAGTCTTGGAACTGCTAAATAGATGACGCTGGTGCCTAATCCCAGTATCTCCGCTTGGCTTGCTGGGGTCTTCTTATTCATGAACATAACAATACGCCCTGTTACTAATTTCACTACGGTGGAAGCTAAACAAAGGCGGACATTTACTGGGTAGACTGCTCTCCTTCAATGTATAAAACACAGCTATGAATAAATCCACGAAAACCAAATAAATGCAAATCCATGAAGTTCACCTTAGCATTCCCATTATTTTTATTACTTTTCCTTACCCCTTTACCAAAAGAACTTTTCTAGAAAGATAGAACTCCGCTTTTTTTTTTTCAGTATGTCCTTGGGGTACCATAGATAACAATAAGAGTATTTGAGTCATATTCACAGGACCGTTCATGAATAACAATGACATAACAATGAATCCACGGACACGCCTGATTTACACATAAATTACGGTATATAGACGATACATTGATTTTTTGAAACTTTTAGAATGTAATCTAATATGTGCTGAGGAGAATTATTATAACTACTAGTAAAGAGAAAAGTAAAGAAATGTGACTTCCTGCAGATGTACAGAAAATATAGCAATAGGTCATACTTGTCACGTATTGTGGTAACAGCGCAGTATACATTCTTTCTGCCAAGGGAAATGCAGATATTGTACAATCATTTGATAGTATAAAGGTATTTTAAGAGACTGAAATAATGATGACAATATCCATATTATATAGGTCATCAATATGAGAAGAGTGGCGGTCCACCACCACTTCTCAGCTAATGAATAGGTAGTCGGTCCTTCAGTGTCCTGAAATCTCCAGTATAATACTCTCTGCATTGAGGTTTTTAGATTCTGTTGGTCATATCACAATTAAGGAATTATAGAGTTCCAGGGCTGGTCACTGAACGACCCGCTGCCATAGCTCTAGGTATCAACTGAGCAGTGGAGGAATCAGACCTCCACAAATCGATAATGATGATCTATTGCAATAATAGGTCATGAAAGTGCAAGTATCAGAAAAGTCCTTCAGCCACCTGTAAACTTTATTAAAAAAAAAATATTTTGGTGTATGCAGAGGGCAAGATTAACTAAAGTTTCTGGTTATTGGTGATTTTCCATTTTTATTCCCAAGTCATAAACACTGCGACAGGATATTATTAAAAATCAAACAAACACACTTTGAATGGCCGTCAGCCTAATGATGGTTCATGAAACAGCAATTTTGGCTGTCTCTATCATACACAGTTGGCTGTGCTAATGTCGCGGGCGGGGAGGAGGGTGTCAGCACACCGCGCTCACCCCTTCTGCTCGGGTCCGGCTGCTCAGTGGTGGCTCGAGCCGTAAGCCGGATCCCGGGGGTTTTCCTCGAGCGGCACTCCTCGCCCGTGAGTGAAAGGGGGGTTTGGGATGTTGGGATAATGTCCGTGACGCCACCCACGGTTGTGGTGATGTGTAGCACCACCGCTGCTCAAGGCGGGGATCCCGGGGATGGTGATGGGGAGCAGCCAGGTGTTGTGTCGCCCCTCCGTGGGTAGGGGTTGGTGATCCCGGGGCCCGGTGATGGCTTGGGAGGTGCAGGGCTTGGTGGGCGCAGGGGCGCGGGGACAGCGCTGTGCCTTGCGGCACTGTGGTACTCACTCAGCCTGAGACACGGACACAGTTTGTACGGTAAACCAACGGCTGGTAGGACGGTCCCACAGACGGCTGCTTTGCTTTCCCGGCAGGTGACGGTGATGTCCCTCTTCCTTGCACCTGTATGTACGGTTGGTTGCGATGGGTCCCCACCGGTAACCCGCTCCCCGGCTTCAAGCTGGGCCGGAGGAGCACTACACTTTGCTCGCAGGCGCTGGCCCTCAGAGACTGGTGCCCTGGCGGTGGCGGTGCCTCTGTTGTACAGGTTGGACTGTTGCCTTCAATCGGGACTTGGTTGTTGGGGGAATCTACGTCCCCTTCACTGACGGATTCGGCAAATTTGGCGACTCCTAGCCTTGCCGGGGTCCGAGAGGCCCCTGCCCTGGTGCTGACTGTCCTTCGGAACACTGCTCCAGACCACCGGGCACACAGCCAACGGGGTCCTTCCAGGAACTTCCAAACGGTCCCCCTCTGGACAGTCACCGCCGTCGCTGACCTTGCTGTTCTGGCCCTACACAAAGCTGGGCTCTCAGGCTTGGCACACTCTCTGCTCTGTCACCACTTCTTGCTTTCCTCCTTTACTACTCTTCTTTCCTCCACTTTCACTTCTCTGTTGTTTACTCTAGCCCTCAGCTAGACTTCACTCTTGCCCTCCCCGGGCTAATCTGCCTGGTTTCTCCCGCCTCCAGAACTGTGATCTCCTTGGTGGGCGGAGCCAACCGCCTGGCCCACCCCCTGGTGTGAATCATCAGCCTCTGGAGGAAGGCAACAAGGATTTCTGGTTCAGCTTAGGTGTGCCCACCTGGGATGTGGGGTGTGGTGGTGTTGTGACCTGTGACCCCTGGCTTGCCCAGGGCGACACATTCCCCCTTAGCAAAATGCAGACCGTCCGCGGGCTGCCGTCCTACACCGGTTTTATTTTTCTTTAAAAAGGGGGTAACAGGGTTAAACATAACATAAATAACATTTTTAATAAATTCTTCCCAAGACGGGAGGCACATTTCTTATACGTTGCAACGGTATACGGTCACGGTTTCCGCTCTCTCCCACCCAAGTAACCTGGCCCTGATGCTGCCCCTAAAACCCAGGCAGCACCCCTTGACCCACAGTCCAGCACACGGTACCCGAGCGGGATCTGTCCTTCCCTCCAGAGGGTAGCCACCGGTTCCTTTGGCGGCTGGGCCCTGGCCTGCTCTGCTCAGGGCCCTCCCTCCAACCTGCCTCTCCGGAGGCGGCATTGCGGAAAACGGTAACGGTAACCAACATATTTACAAGCCACTAACGTCTGTGGTTGCCCTGCAAGTTCACGGGCTTGTCCATGGATAGTTCCCATGCATTTTTAAATGGTCCCCACGGGGACAACGGTGCCGGCTCCAGCCGGTTGCAAATCACACGGTGAATCAGGTGAACACTCGGTAATCATTTTCACTTATCATCAGAACTTTCAAACAAACTTGTAAACATGCTGACTGGTGGTCCCAACGGGGACTGTGCAACGGCACTCCGCTGCCTTTTGCGGCTTAACAGTCCATTCTCACTCGTGGGGCTCTAGTGCCACCTTCACACGGTGCACCGCTCTGGACCCCAATGGTAGCTCGCTGCAGGCGATCTTCTTCCATATACATGCGGGCATGCACATCCGCTCTACACCCCTCTCGGGCATCGATCTCCCTGCGCAGCTGCTGTTGCCGCGGCTCCCAGCCGGGAGTACTTTCTGTTTGCTCCGGTTCAGCGTGTGCGGGGGACGGACCCAGCCAGAGTCCCTCCGTGTTGGCTACGACCGGCACCTTCAGTAATGAGGGACCCCGCTGTGACATGGCCTCCTCTGCCTCCTGGCAGCTGCATCCCCGCCGTGCCTCCGGTGCATCTTTGCTGACGGGCTCAGCCTTTGGCTTCTTCCATAGAAGCGGTTCAGGGTGGTCATGAGCTTCTGCTGCAGGTCGGTCCACCGGGGCGGATTGGCAGGGTACCGCTACCGGTGGTGGTGGTAGCGGGCCTAGTGGCGGGGCAGCAGCAGCTAACGCGGGTAGCGGGAGAGGCAGCAGGGTGAACGGGTGTAGGCCGGGCCCCTCAGCCGCAGCGGCCGATCCCTCGGGAATACAGGGACGTGGGTCTCTTACCCGTTCCTCCAAATCTTCCTCCACCTCGCCTCTCCACATAGCAGCCACCACTTCCACCATGTCGGCCTCCCACTCCTCCAGGAGGAGCTGCATGCGGACCTGCAGACGGCTGCTTAGCTGGGCGGTCCGGACTTCCACCCACGCCGCCATGCCGGGCGCGGGGACCACGGTGTTGTTGGTCGGACTCAGCATCTTTAGCAGCGGCCTCTTCCAGGAACCAGTCAATGGCCGCAGGGTCCTGGCGTCCCTGCTTCTATAGCCGCAGCTACATGCGGCCAGCCGCCATCGCGTCCCCCTTAGCTCTTTTTGGCCCCTCCTCTCTCCGGGCGGGGTTCTGGCCTTCGCGCCTCTACTGCTCGAGAAGACGCTCGAGCGGGAACTTTTCGCGCCAAAGATGGCGGCTTCTGAAGTTTTTCTGCCGGATACCTCCGGCGGTAACAAGGCGCACCTCTACCAGACGGCAGAGCGGTAAGATCCTGTTCGTGACGCCAAGTTGTCGCGGGCGGGGAGGAGGGTGTCAGCACACCGCGCTCACCCCTTCTGCTCGGGTCCGGCTGCTCAGTGGTGGCTCGAGCCGTAAGCCGGATCCCGGGGGTTTTCCTCGAGCGGCACTCCTCGCCCGTGAGTGAAAGGGGGGTTTGGGATGTTGGGATAATGTCCGTGACGCCACCCACGGTTGTGGTGATGTGTAGCACCACCGCTGCTCAAGGCGGGGATCCCGGGGATGGTGATGGGGAGCAGCCAGGTGTTGTGTCGCCCCTCCGTGGGTAGGGGTTGGTGATCCCGGGGCCCGGTGATGGCTTGGGAGGTGCAGGGCTTGGTGGGCGCAGGGGCGCGGGGACAGCGCTGTGCCTTGCGGCACTGTGGTACTCACTCAGCCTGAGACACGGACACAGTTTGTACGGTAAACCAACGGCTGGTAGGACGGTCCCACAGACGGCTGCTTTGCTTTCCCGGCAGGTGACGGTGATGTCCCTCTTCCTTGCACCTGTATGTACGGTTGGTTGCGATGGGTCCCCACCGGTAACCCGCTCCCCGGCTTCAAGCTGGGCCGGAGGAGCACTACACTTTGCCCGCAGGCGCTGGCCCTCAGAGACTGGTGCCCTGGCGGTGGCGGTGCCTCTGTTGTACAGGTTGGACTGTTGCCTTCAATCGGGACTTGGTTGTTGGGGGAATCTACGTCCCCTTCACTGACGGATTCGGCAAATTTGGCGACTCCTAGCCTTGCCGGGGTCCGAGAGGCCCCTGCCCTGGTGCTGACTGTCCTTCGGAACACTGCTCCAGACCACCGGGCACACAGCCAACGGGGTCCTTCCAGGAACTTCCAAACGGTCCCCCTCTGGACAGTCACCGCCGTCGCTGACCTTGCTGTTCTGGCCCTACACAAAGCTGGGCTCTCAGGCTTGGCACACTCTCTGCTCTGTCACCACTTCTTGCTTTCCTCCTTTACTACTCTTCTTTCCTCCACTTTCACTTCCATGTTGTTTACTCTAGCCCTCAGCTAGACTTCACTCTTGCCCTCCCCGGGCTAATCTGCCTGGTTTCTCCCGCCTCCAGAACTGTGATCTCCTTGGTGGGCGGAGCCAACCGCCTGGCCCACCCCCTGGTGTGAATCATCAGCCTCTGGAGGAAGGCAACAAGGATTTCTGGTTCAGCTTAGGTGTGCCTACCTGGGATGTGGGGTGTGGTGGTGTTGTGACCTGTGACCCCTGGCTTGCCCAGGGCGACACACTAAGTGCTCCTGTGTTTTCTATGAACGTGCAGTAAACAGACATCTGTAGTGGTGGGTTAGCTCAGGTACAACAAAAGGATCCGCAGTCTCAAATCAGACATGAGATTTCCTTAACTCCCCCAACAATGCAGGTAAGGCTTCCTGGACTATTGGCCAAACCATAGATATTAGCAAGTTCATCCCAAGAGTGTTCTAATCTACATGAGAGCTTCATGCTCAAATCACAAGTCTGATTCATGGATCAAACTCAAACATTTCTGTGAACGGCTTTGGGAAGTGAACGGAGAACATATGGATGCCGTACGTGTTGAATTTGTCTTCTGACGTTTGAATTTGACCCAAGTGTGACGGAAGAAAGTTTGGCTGCCTATACTATATTAAAGGGATTGTATCAAAATTGGAGGTTATTCTCTATAGGATTGGTAACTCCTCCCCGATTGCTGGTGATACTACAACAGAGACCCCCCCCCCCGAACCTGAGAACGGAGTTCTGAAGAGCCCCTTCTGAATGAAGCGGAGCCTGAGCATTCACACACCTGATCCATTCACTTTTAATGCGACCACTGGAGTAAGTAGAGTTCTCGGCTGGCCATTGACCCTCTCATTAAGAATGAATGGAGCAAACCTCCGCCTGCTCAATTTCTGCTCAAGTCATAACTGGTATTCAGGAATGATGGGGGTACCAGCTGTCAGACCCCGGCTCCTTTTATATGTTAATAAAACATTTTGATTAACCACATTTCTGAATAGCTTTAGCAAATGCATCAATTACCCTCCCTAAAAATCTGCCCTAGAATACAGCCAAAGAGCAATAGGAAAAGAAAAATCACTACTAAAGCATAGTAAACCACATTACTCATATGTAAATCTCATCAAAAAAGGAAGTGTCTACTATCAGTAGAGTAGGTTCTGTCTTGCTGAGGTGCACGGTGAGATTTGCTACAAAATACCACAGATTTGCTATTACTTACAGAAGTGAAAATACACTGTTTTTGCCGAGGTTGGAAATCTATTTGCATCTTATCATAAAAAAAAAAGCTTTATATATGATCAGCCTTGCTGATGAAATATTTGCTCCTGAGCAGGAATCTCTAGTTCTACAATACATACATCTACCTTATAATATCCTTCCATGGTCTCCTTCTGTGAATTTCCAATTCTGTGGAATTCAGACCTTTAGAACCACAATTTATACAATGAGCACCTTCAACCAAACATCTTCAATAGGTTACTGCATAGAAACATGAATACACTTACCT
This sequence comes from Anomaloglossus baeobatrachus, assembly GCF_048569485.1. Lineage (NCBI taxonomy): Eukaryota > Metazoa > Chordata > Amphibia > Anura > Aromobatidae > Anomaloglossus > Anomaloglossus baeobatrachus. Next base: position 523,838,363 of record NC_134353.1, read on the forward strand.
AAAACAATGACAACGGTTTTCAGAAGACTCATCATAGTATCACGGTTTCTCCTGGGACCAGAGCTGTGCCTTGACATCCTCATAGTCCTCTGCCTGACATACACAAATATATGCGCGTAGAGAACAACCATAACCACGAAAGTGACCAAGTTGAAAATAGCCCAGAAGACCAAGTAGGAATCACTGTAGAGTGGAGCCATATTGGAACAGTGCTCAAGGTCGCAGATACAATTCCATCCAACGCTTGGTATTGCCCCCATCACGATTGCCATAGTCCAGATGACCACTATCACTACGACCACTCTTCTGTTGCTCATTCGTGTATGCAGCTGCATTCGGAATACTGTGATGTGCCTTTCTATGGCAATGGCAAGCAAATTGGCTACAGAAGCGGTCAAACTAGTGTCAATCAGACCCTGTCGGAGTAGCCATGTGCTTACAGTCAATCTTCTAGTGTTAGGACCCGTATTAAACATTAGATAAAAGTAAGCTAGTCCTGCAAAAAAGTCTGCAGCGGCCAAATTGGCCATTAAGTAATAAATAGGAAAGTGGAAACGCCGATTCACATAAATAGCCACCATAACTAGTAAGTTGGCTAACATGATGAATATACATACAGTGATGCCAAGTCCCATCACTAGCTTGTTGACAGTGTGCCATTCGGTGGCAAGAGGTTTTCCACTTCGGTTGTAGAAGAAAGCTATTGTTTCATTGTAGTAGCATTGGTGCTCATTCACTGAAGAAGTCTGTTAGAAGAGAAAGAAATGTATAAATATACAAATCAGCAAAACATACATATAATAAATATACTAAACAGTACTGCATCTCAGAAAATAGAACCCTATAATGTACATCATGATACTCATTTGAGCCATGTTCTTTGCCTATCAAATAGAGGACAACTTTAATTTTGCTGAAATTATGTATGAAATTTAAAAAGGGAACCAGTCAGGTCCCCCAATTCCCTTTAAACTGCTACCATAACGCTTATATCCATGTATATATGTGTTAAAATACTAGTTATATAGGGGCACTCGTTGATTGGAAATTGATAAGGACTAGTACAGCAGGACGTCTACTCATACAGACTAGTCTAGCCTCATCTGCTAAAATTACACCCCTCTCACCCCCAGAGCAGCTTCCCAGTCCAGAAAACCTTATGCAAGCGCACAACATCTTCCCTGCCTTGCCATTTGTAATGAAGGAGTCAACTGGCCCTGGCTTCATTGTGCATGAAATTCACTGGAGTATTCTTGGTCAGTACATGTCATGCCAGGCTTGTTCTCTTTAATATGCAATGAACAGCGCTATATAACAAATTTTTTGACACATACGTATATTTGTATAGAACATCAAGAACATTTTTTTAATGCAGAAATATGACTCTAAATCAATATGGTGACAGTTTAAAATCACTGGTGGACCGGACAGGTTTTCTGTGTCTCCAATACTTAAAGCACAAATGCACCATTTTTTTTTTTTCACACCCGGAGGGGTATCACTAACATTTGTTCGCTGCCCAAAGTAAAAGCTGTGTACTGTTTTTCGCGGTGCCGCTCCTACTTCGTTTTCTCATCTTGTGATCACAGCACCTGAACGGTAGGAACTTAGAGCCAACGGTCAAAATCTATCACTGTAAGTGTTTGAGGGCCTCATTCTGGTTCTCATAGATTTACATTGAAAAGTGACTTTCGGTCTGCTCAGAAAAAACTGGAGCGATCCAGCTGGTCAGAAAATAGCAGGAGATGACCGAAACGGCATTCAGAACAGCAGAAGATGGTGGCTGGTAAGTATTTTACTACAGGCAGAGAACATGGGATGAAATAAATAATAATAAAAAAAACCCCACTGTTTGGGTGCTTTAATACAGGGTCACTAGTGTTGAGCGAGTAGTTAACTATTCGTACTCGCTATGCTGTTAGCGAGTACTGTCCGCTACTCGCATATTTGTTATGAGTAGCGGGTGCAATGTAAGTCAATGGGAAATACTTGCTAAGTAGCAAGTAACCCGAAAGCCGTACTCACTATGTTGTTAGCGAGTACTGTCCAGTACTCGCATATTCGTTACGAGTAGCGGGCACAATGTAAGTCAATGGGAAATACTCGCTAAGTAGCGAGTAACCCGAGTGGTACTATTTGCTACTCGCACGAAAAGTACAGCTTTCGAGTTGCTCGCTACTTAGCGAGTATTTCCCATTGACTTACATTGCGCCCGCTACTCGTAACAAATATGCGAGTATTAGACAGTACTCACTAACAGCATAGCGAGTACAAATAGTCAATTACTCGCTCAACACTAGTGGTCACACCACCAAAGCTGATGAAAGCCTGTTGTTTAGAGTACAGCGACACTTTGCAAATTGTATTTCTCAGCACCCCCTCCATCCTATGTTACAAATAAAAATAAAACACCTGGTACTTTGTGCCCAAAGCAGTATATAAGCCTGTAGAAGAAAGAAAATAAACAGTTTATAACCAGAAGAAACCAATGTTTATGAGTCAACTATTGTCCCCACAGAGTACACAAACAGACGATATACAGGAATTCCCACGTGTGAGTTCAAATGTAAGATTTGATGACCAGGACAAATAGGTCCTAACGCATGGAAACACAGTCAAAATGCTTATCCGGCCAGACATAATTGATTTAGAGCTAACGGAGGTATATGCTGTTAACAGGATCCTACATAAAGAGAGAAAGTGAATAAAAAAGTCTTTGACCAAGAAAGAAAGAATCCTTGTTCTTTACTAACCCAAGCTGCGACATAAAAATTCTAAAAATGTTGACTCGTTCATTTCGTTCCAGTTTGCGTTCTTCATGTTTGCTGTGCAAAGTGAACAACTGAATGCTCTAATTTAGCACTAAAGCGTCCTTTGTGATCAAAGAGGATCCGTGGGGGACTCTAAAATGGTCTCTTTAATAAAAGGCTAGCAGGCCGAAAATACACACAACTAGAGATGTGGAGACTAAAAATATACAGGCAAGGAAGGTAAAAACCGCAAGAGACTAGAATACTATGGGAAGCAGTCATTAACTTTTCCACAGGCGCTCAACATAAACCCAAGAGAAGGGAGTTGACCTTTTTTAAGCACAATTATTGTTAACATGTACGCAAAAATAAAGTGAGAATAGATATGGATGTCATTTTAGGAGATGACTAGAAAAATCAGAAATAGTCTGTGCACCCTGAGAATACCTCCCATACAGGAACATGCTAAAGCCTGCAGAGCAGAAAGCTGGCCAAGATCATATCATGTTCCAATACCTGTATTTCTAAGTTACACTGGTAAAATATATACATTGCCCTATCTGAAAATGTCTCTGTGGGATCTACCGGTGATCTAACGTGTGTGGGTCCAGCCCAAAAGTCTCCCAATGACAGATATTGAGTAAAGGAATAGCATGTTGAATGACAAGTGCTCCTGGAAGTATCTTATTCAGTCTGCACAATGGAATGTAGACATCAGTCACGGGTTTTTGGTTTTGGATGATCAGTAAGAGTCACAGCAAGGAATTTTTATTTTTATTTTTTTTTTTCCTGCAAGAAACATTCAGGTTGAGTATATCTTGCCACACTGAACTGTGCATGGAATGTTAGCTATCTCAAGTTAGATCAAGGTATGCTAAGTATTCCATGACATGTAACAATATCCAGGTAGAGAGATATAAATACAACACAGAAGGTTAATTCCATATGCAGACTAAAAAAAAAGATCACTGTTTGCTGTGATTAGGGTCAAATCCCTGGAACCTTAACCTCATAACGACGGCCGTACGACTTAAAGCGGCGGCAAAACAGGGTACTTATTCTGTTCCGCCGCTTTAAAGCGGCGGCCCGAAAAAACCCTGTAGCGCCCCCCAGCGACCGAAAATCTCGGGGGTTTCAGCTACCGGGGATAGCTGAGACCCCCCAGATTATGAATCAGGGTGGTTTTTTTGGACCCCGATAATGTGATCGGCGGTATACACCGTATACCGACGAACACATGAAAAAAAAAATAAATGGCCGGTAACACTGATTTCTTTTTCATCTGACGTGATCAAACATGTCAGATGAGAAAGAAATATAAACCCCTAGTGCCCCCAAAGCCCCCGGTACCGGAGAGTCCTCACCCACCCGTACCCCCCCTCCGGAGTAGTCAAAATGGCGCCGAAGCGCACAGAAAACTGCCGCCGCCGCCGGCTCTGCATTCATTTCCCTCCAATCTGAAATGATCAAACATTTCAGATCGGAGGGAAATGTCCTCCCCCTGACCCCTCCTCCGGTCCACTGGAGCCCCTCCGGTTCTCTAGAGCGCTCCTCCTTCCCCCCCTCCGGAGCATGCAAGATTGCGGCGCGCAGCGCACAGTCGCATTCATTCTGCTCTTTCTGCCGCATGTGACACGTCACATGCGGCAGATAAGTCGTCCCCAGGTCCCCGGTCAGCCCCCAGTCAGCCCCGTTACCTGGCTGCTGCTCCGTCCCCGCGATCACTCCGCCTCCTAGAAAGCTGGCGGCGCATGCGCAGACAGCGGCTGTCAGCTGGATCCTTGCAAGCAGGGACGCTGACCTCGCTGCTACGCTGTGGACCGGGGGAGAGTGAGTGCAGTAATCTGCAGCCACACTCCACACATGGAGAGCCTGCTGTTCTAGAAAATAGGGGGTACGTTCTGTGAGCGTGCCCCTCATATTCTGGAATGAGGTTACTGCAGGTCACTCTGCCCTAGGTTGGACCGGGGCAGTGTGAGTGCAGTATTCTCAGATTACTGCACCCACACTGCTCATGGAGAGCTTGCTCTTCCAGAAAATGGGGGATACATTCCCTGAACGTGCCCCCCATATTCTAGAAGGTCCAGAGTCGCCGAGGGACCTCCAAAATGGATTACAGCGACCGAAATGTATTTATTTTCAATAAATTGGTGAAAGAGGAATGTTTCGGGGAGTTTTTTTTTTCAAATAATTTTTTTTTTTTGTCTTTTTTTTTTTCTATTACTGACTGGGTTAGTGATGTCGGGTATCTGTTTAGATGCAGTGACATCACTAACCCCAGGGCTTGATGCCAGGTGACATTACAGCTGGTATGAACCCCGTATATTACCCCGTTTGCCACCGCACCAGGGTGCGGGATGAGCTGGAGCGAAGCACCAGGATTGGCGCATCTAATGGATGCGCCACTTCTGGGGCGGCTGCGGCCTATTTTTAGGCTGGGAAGAGTCCAATAACCATGGCTCTTCCCACCCTGAGAATACCAGACCCCAGCTGTCCGCTTCACCTTGGCTGGTGATCTAATTTGGGGGGGACCCCACGTTTGTTTTTTTGTTTTTTTTTTAAAAAAAAAAACGACTGGGGAGCCCTCCAAATTGATCACCAGCCAAGGTGAAGCTGTCAGCTGTGGTTTGCAGGCTACAGCTGTCTGCTTTACCCTAGCTGGCTATCAAAAATAGGGGGGACCGCACGTCGTTTATTTTAATTATTAATTTTTTGGGGGGCTAAATACAAGGCTAGGCACCCTTTAGTGCCACATGAAAGGCACTAAAGGGCGCCAGCTTACAATATGCAGGGGGGTGGGACGTTATATATGTTTGACATCTATCCATTCATCCATTGTAGCATTTTAGGCTGTATGCCCACAATCAGGGTTTGCAGCGTTTTGGGCGCAGAGTGTTTTCCCTGCATCCATAGCGCTGCATTGTGCAGTAGAAGCACAGTGGAAGGATTTTTAGAAATCCTATGCCCAATGTGCTTCGTTTCTCCGCAGCATAAACCGACCTGTGGTGCAGCTTCCCGAACCTCAGCATGTCAATTTATGCTGTGGAGACAAGAGTGTTCTCTGCAGGTAGCATAGAGCTCCACAGCAGCCTGAACCCAAATCGTGGGCATGGGCAGCTGTGTTCTCCTGTGGACAACACTCACATCTCTGCAGGAAGGCTGACACTGTGTACTAGACGCCGTGTCGCTGGATCACGGCCACATAGCCTAAAAGTGAGAAATTTGTTGCTACAGCAACATTTTTGTGAAGTACCTGTGGATTCAAAATGCTTACTATACTCCTGAATAAAATCCAGTTTCCAAAATGGGGTCACTTGTGGGGGGTTTCTGCTGTATAGGTACCCAAGGGGCCCTGCTAATGTGACATGGTGCCCGCAATGTATTTCAACTTTTCCAGAATTCAAATGGTGCTCCTTCCATTCCAAGCCCTCCCATTTATCCAAACAGAGGTTTTTGGCCACATGTGGGGTATCCCTGTGCTCATAAGACATTGGATACCAACCTGTGGGGTCCACGGTTTGTTGTTGCCTCTTGAAAAAGTAAGAAATATGATGCTAAAGCAACATTTTTGTGAAAAAAATGAAAATTTTCAATATGGCAACCTAAGCTTATCAAATTCTGTGAAGTACTCTTGGATTCAAACTGCTCAATATAAACCTAGATAAAAGCCTTGAGGTGTCTTGTTTCCAGAATGGGGTCACTTGTGGGAAACCTCCACTGTTTAGGCACCTTAGGGGCTTTCCAAATGCAACATAGCGTCCGCTAATGATTCCAGCCAATTGTGCAGTTAAATGGCGCTCCTTCCCTTCCGAGCCCTGCTGTGCACCCAAACAGTTGATTTTCATCACACATAAGGTATCAGCAAACTCAGGAGAAATTGCACAATAAATTTTATGCTGAATTTTTTCCTTTTACACTTGTAAAAAAAAAAAGCTACCTGGTCGAAGTAACAATTTTGTGGTAAAAATGTATTTTTTTATTTTCACAGCTCAATATTATAAACGTCTGTGAAGCACCTGAGGGTTCAGGGTACTCACTAACATCTAGATAAATTCCTTCAGGTGTCTATTTTCCAAAATGGGGCCACATGTTGGGGAGTTTCACTGTATAGACACTTCAGGGGCTCTCCTAATGCAACATAGCGTCCGCTATTGATTCCAGCCAATTTTGCAGTCAAATGGTGCTCCTTCCCTTCCGAGCCCTGTTATTCGCCCAAACGGTTGATTTCCACCACATAAGGTATCGCCAAACTCAGGAGAAATTGCACAATAAATTTCATGGTGATTTTTTTCCTGTTACCCTTGTGGAAAAAAAAGCTACCTAGTTGAAATAACAATTTTGTGGTAAAATTTTATTTTTTTATTTTCATGGCTCAACGTCATAAAATTCTGTTAAGCACCTTGGGGTTCAGGGTACTCACCAAACATCTAGATAAATTCCTTGAGGGGCCTAGTTTCCAAAATGGGGTCACTTGTGCGGGGTTTCTGCTGTTCAGGTACCTTAGGGGACCTCCAAATGCGACATGGTGCCCGCAATCTTTTTCAGCCAAATTTCCTTTCCAAAATTTAAATATTGCTCCTTTCGTTCCAAGCCCTCCCATTTGTCCAAACAAAGGTTTCAGACCACATGTGAGGTATCACCGCGCTCATAAAAAAGTGGTTAACAAACCTTGAGGTCAAATTTTTGGAATTACCTCTTGAAAAAGTGAGAAAATTGATGCTAAAGCAACATTTTTGAGAAAATTATTAAAATATTTCAATATGACAACGTAACGTTAACAAAATCTGTGAAGTACCTGTGGATCTAAAATGCTCACAATACCCCTAGATAGAAGCCTTGAGGGGTCTAGTTTCCAAAATGGCGTCACTTGTGAGAGGTTTCTTCTGTTTAGGTACCTTAGCGGACCTGTAAATGCAACATGGTGCCCGCAATCTATTTCAGCCAAATTTGCTTTCCAAAATTCAAATATTGCTCCTTCTGTTCCGAGCCCTCCCATTTGTCCAAACAGAGGTTTCTGACCACATCTGGGGTATCGGCGCGCTCATAAGAAAGTGGGGAACAAGTTTTGGGGTCCATTTTGTGTTATTTCTTCTAAAAGTGAATAAATGTGGGTTAGAGCAACATTTTTAGGTAAAATTTAATTTTTGCTTTTTTTCATTCCACATTGCTTTTGTTCATGTGAAGCACCTGAAGGGTTAATAAACTTCTTGAATGTGGTTTTGAGTACTTTGGGGGGTGCAGTTTTTAGAATGGTGTCACTTTGGGTATTTTCTGTCATCTAGGCCTATCGAAGTCACTTCAAATGTGATGTGGTCCCTAAAAAAATGGTTTTGTAAATTTTGATGTAAAAATGAGAAATCGCTGATAAACTTTGAACCCCTCTAACTTCCTAACAAAAAAAAATTTTGTTTCCAAAATTGTGCTGATGTAAAGTAGACATGTGGGAAATGTTATTTATTAACTATTTTGTGTCACAGAAATCTCTGGTTTAACGGTATAAAAATTCAAAAGTTGAAAATTGCTAAATTTTCAAAATTTTTGCCAAAATTCAATTTTTTTCATAAATAAACGCAAAAAATATTGTCCTAAATTTGGTACTAACAAAAAGTCCAATATGTGACGAAAAAACAATCTTAAAATCACCAGGATCCGTTGAAGCGTTCCAGAGTTATAACCTCATGAAGTGACACTGGTCAGAATTACAAAATTTGGTCTGGTCATTAAGGTGAAAATTAGCTCCGTCACTAAGGGGTTAAATACTACTACTACTACTACTACATAATAATAATAATAATAATAATAATAATAATAATAATAATAATAATAATAATAGATTTTATTTATATAGCGCCAACATATTCCGCAGGGACATGTACAGACAATAAAGACAGTAACAGGGACAAAAATAGGGAGTAAGTGGTCATTGGATTTTGCTGTTAATAGGTCATTAATAGGACTAAAGCTGGGGTCACACTAAACGACAGCGACAACGTCGTCGCTGTTACGTCACCATTTTCTGTGACGTAGCAGCGACCTTGTAAGTCGCTGTTATGATCGCTGCTTAGCTGTCAAACACAGCACCCGAAGCAGCGATCATAACGACACGCGTCGCTGTGCTGCAACATGTGCAGAGAGCAGGGAGCCGCGCACACTGAGCACTGGCTCCTTGCTCTCCTAGCTACAGTACACATCGGGTTAATTAACCCGATGTGTACTGCAGCTACATGTCACAGTGCAGAGAGCAGGGAGCCGAGCACACTGCTTAGCGCTGGCTCCTTGCTCTCCTAGCTACAGTACACATCGGGTTAATTAACCCGATGTGTACTGCAGCTACATGTGCACAGAGCAGGAGCCGGCACTAGCAGCAAAAGCGGCGGAGGCTGGTAACGAAGGTAAATATCGGGTAACCAGGGAAAGGTCTTCCCTTGGTTACCCGATGTTTACCTTGGTTACAGCTTTCCGCAGCTGCCAGATGCCGGCTCCTGCTCCCTGCTCGCTTCATTTCGTCGCTCTCTCGCTGTCACACACAGCGATCTGTGCGTCACAGCGGGAGAGCGACGACGAAACAATGAAGCAGGGCATTCAGCAATGAGCAACGACCTCACAGCAGGGGCCAGCTCGTTGCTGGATGTCACACACAGCGACAGCGACGGGATGTCGCTGCAACGTCACAGAAAATGGTGACGTAGCAGCAACGTCGTTGTCGTCGTCGCTGTGTGTGACACCACCTTTAGTAATGGCGGTTTCAGTAGAGTGTAAAGAGCTAAAACCGGATTGTGAAGGATCAAGAAGACAGTGATCTGAGAGGTTGTGGATTAGCCAAGAGTGGACCAAGCATTCCAGGAGTTTACAGATAAAGGGAAGATTAGAGACTGGTCTGTAGTTAACAGCACAGTTCTGGTCGAGGAATTTTTTTTTTTAAGTAGAGAGGTAATGACAGCGTGTTTGAATGATGAGAAAAAGATACCATGCAAAAAAGTTGAATATTTTAGTAAGGTATTGACAGCTGGGGAAAGAGACTGACAGATGTGAGGGAACAGTGTCATTAGCGCAGGTTGTAGAGTGAGAAGAAACAAGGAGCCTGGTGACTACTTCTGCTGTGACAGGTTCGAAGATTGAGAGTGAGTTTGAGGTGCGGGAGGGAAGGGGGTACAGGCCCTGAAGAAATTGTGCAAAAATGTCCTGAATGGATGTGGTTGATTTTTTTGTAAGAAAAAAATGTCCAGATTGTCAGAGCTAAGGTTGGTGACTGGGGTGTGTACTTGAGGGCTCAAGAGGGAGTGGAAGGTTTCAAAGAGTCACTTTGGATTGCTGGCTGGTGATGTGATGAGAGTGGTAAAGTAGATTTGTTTGACCAGTTGAAGAGCAGAGTTATAAGTTTTGAGCATGAATTTACAGTGGATGAAGTCTTCTGCTGAAAGCGATTTTCTCCACAGATGCTCGGCACACCTTGAACAGTGCTGGAGGAAATATTTTTGCAGCGTGTGCCAGGGTTGCAACTGTCTGTGTTGGGTCTTTCTACATGTAGCTGGTGCACCACACCTTCATCCAGGGCAGTCTTCAATGTATTATTAAAATGTGACAATGATGAATCTGGACAAGAGAAGGAGGAGATGCGAGCCAAGGATGAATGCAAATTGTTCATAAGTTGCTGGGCATTCATCGCCCGAATGTGTGATAAGTGGGGGTGTCCTGGGTGTGAAGACGGTTCCTGACAGAAAAGAAAAGTCATGAAATGAGTAGAGCCGGGAGAAGATCAGGTCCAGCATATTCCAGTCTTCATGTGTAGAAACGTTAGTAAGCTTTAGAAGACCGATAGGGGAGGTTAGAGAAAGAAATTAAGTGGCAAATGGGGAGAGCTGGACATCAATGGGGATGTTAAAGTCCCCTATGATGAGAGATAGAATGTCACAGGAACTGATGGGAGGAACCCAGAGTACGACATACAACAGCCACTCGCACACTCATGGAGAATGGTTTGAAAAGTTTAATTGTGTGGACGTCAAAGGAAGCAAACGTAAGTGAAGGGACCTAGGGGATAACCTGGAAAGCACATTGTGATGATAGGAGAAGAACAACACCTCCACCTGGTCTATTCTCAGGTCTGGGAGTATGTGAGAATTGTAGACCACCATACAAGACAGGATCACATTGCTAGAATCATGTTTCTATAAGACCTAGAAGGTTAAGAGAATTGGAGAGGAAGAAATCTTGAATGTAGAGGAGTTTGTTGCACGCAGACTGAGTTCCAGAGAGCACAATTAAAAAAGACTTATTTTTAATAAGATTGGCAAGGTTTCTACATGCTGTAGGATGAGAGCTAAATAAACTAGTGTAAGGAGGGCTGGGGTTAGGAAATTCATCGCCAGCTACTAGGGGGGAAAAAAAAAAAAAGAAAGCAGGTAGTTCAATAATTTGTGTGTGTTTTGTGCACTGTATGAAGGGTTGCATGTTATGAAGGACTTTCCACCAAGAAATGGCATGAGCTAACCACCAGTGGTGTAACTTGAAGCTCATGGGCCTCAATATAAAATGGCACTCCTAATTATTACACGTTTTCAATAGCATTGGTCTTTTCATATAGGCCAAAGGGACTTTAGATTCCCTCAAGGATCCAGAGCCTAAAGCCTGCTTTACACGGTACGACCGATTGTGCGATTTCACAATCGATCGTACCCGCCCCCGTCCTTTTTGCGTCACGGGCAAATCGCTGCCCGTGTCGCACAAAGGTAGTAACCCCCGTCACACATACTTACCTCTCGTGCGACCTCGCTGTGGGCGGCGAACGTCCACTTCCTGGAGTGGGAGGGACGTTCGGCGTCACAGCGACATCACACGGCCGCCGGCCAATAGAAGCGGAGGGGCGGAGATGAGCAGGATGTAAACATCCCGCCCACCTCCTTCCTTCCACATAGAGACGGCGGCGGCCGCGGGAGGCAGGTGAGCTGCTCATCGTTCCCGTGGTGTCACACGGAGCGACGTGTGCTACCACGGAAACGATGGTCAACTAAAGTAACCGATATTATGGAACCTAACGAGCAGTACCCGACTCACGATTTGTGAGCGATACTGCGTCGCTAGGAGGTGTCACACAGGCCGGCATCGCCAGCGATGCCGGATGTGCGTCACAAAAACCGTGACCCCGACGATCTATCGCACGATAGATTGCCTGGTGTAAAGCAGCCTTTAGTGCGATTACAACCCCTGTAGTTACACCCCTGGGGCTACCTTATTCCATGATGACACATTGATTCAGTTTGGTTTGAGTGCAGCATGGTGGCTCAGTGGTTAGCACTGGAGTCTTGCAGTACTATGGACCTAGGTTCAAATCCCACGAAGGACAACATCTGCAAGGAGTTTGTGTGTTCTCCCCGTGTTTGCGTGGGTTTCCTCCAGGTACTCCAGTTATCTCCCACACTCCAAAGACATATCGATAGGGAATTTAGATTGTAAGCCCCAATGGGGACATTGATGATCACATCTGTAAAAGTGTTGTGGAATTAATAATGTAAGAAATAAGTGAGTAAAATAAAATAAATATTAAACCTATAAATAAGGGGTCATATTGTGACTATTTCTTTTCCTAATACAATTATACTTTGGGATTTGTACTACAGACATATTCCATTCCTACTTTCCTTGATATCTACTACTCAATGTTTTTTAGTTTAGATTTTGATTCACTTTTTTCATTCATTATTTTACATACTTTAAGAAAAGGGTTTAATTTTTGAAAACATACAATAAGAAGTTGAAAGCTGACTACGATTTCTTTCGATGCACAACTAATAAATATACATGTGGTATCCATCAACTGTTGACTTAGTAATAGATTCTTTCTAAACACTGGAGGACGGAGCTTGAGAGGCCCTGAAAGCTCAATTACAAAACCATCTGCATGTTACTATGGGAGCTCATGAGCCTTTGCAATCACTGCTGTTTTGTAGGGACAGGTATAAAATTACACAGAGATCTTCACAAGCGAATATGAAGAATATGCAACTGCACACCAGGAAAGAGAAATCTATTTGTTCTTGTGTTGACGTCACATTTTAACTTTTAGATCATTGTTTGATCCTGTCTAGAAATGGTATTTTTCCCATATATTTGTTTGTTAGGGTTCCAACTCTCAAGGCCCCTTTACACGCAGCGATATCGCTATCGATATCGCTAGCGTGCGTTCACGCCCCCATCGGTTGTGCGTCATGGGCAAATCGCTGCCCGTGGAGCACAACATCGCTCGGACCCATCACACTACTTACCTGTCTAGCGACGTCGCTGTGACTGGCGATCCGCCTTCTTTCTAAGGGGGTGGTTAATTCAGCGTCACAGCGACGTCACTAAGTGGCCGCCCAATCGAAGCAGAGGGGCGGCGATAAGCAGCCGTAACATCCCGCCCACCTCCTTCCTTCCTCATTGCGGGCAGCCGCAGGTAAGGTGATGTTCGTCGTTCCTGCGGTGTCACACGTAGCGATGTGTGCTGCCACAGGAACGAGGAACAACCTGCGTCCTGCAACAGCAACGATATTTGGGAAATGGACAGCGTGTCAACGAGCAACGATAAGGTGACTATTTTTGCTAGTTAGCGGTCGCTCGTACGTGTCACACGCAACGACGTCGCCAACGATAACGGATGTGCGTCACAAATTCCGTGACCCCCAACGACATTGCGTTAGCGATGTCATTGCGTGTAAAGCAGCCTTCGGGTTCTGACAACTGGTGAACCAAAAGACTAAAGCACCAATGCCCTCTGTAAAGTAAGCCCCCCCTAATACTCATTAATAGGCTGAATCTGCTAATATCACCAGACAGTGTATAGGTGGCATACTGTTAGAAGGATTGAAGGATCCGGCCTGTTTAATTTCGACGTTTTCCCTAGACAAAAGACAGACCTTGGCCCTTTCTTACATTCAGTCAAGCTTTCCTGTGTATGTGGGAGTTGTTACAAATATCAAAAATGTATGGAGGGCTTTACAAGAATGGAGAAGACAAAGAAGGGAAAGGAGGCGACTGGTGTTGGATATCTCCATTCTTCTCGAATTAATGAGGACCATTACGCCTATCACCGGCTTAAAGTGTGTATATTATAAACAGAAAGACAACAACACAAGGACATATAAACACCAAAGCTGCAGATGATCAGCTTTCAGCTTATCACGTACACTATGGTTTACTCCAAAACCAGATGGGTTAGCAAAGAGTGATGACGACACTGTAAGCAATGAAAACTTTGTAAATAAACAATTATGGACATCTAACAGGCACAGATAGGAGGGGGGTGAAAGTGGAGGCAACCAGTGGGGTATAATGACCTCCCCTGTGGAGAAAGAAGAGTCTTTTTCACACCAAGCCTGGAACTACTCAAAGACTCTACACTTCAAAAGTGTCTGTGTAGAGTAAACCATGAGTAGTGTGAAACTGCGAGTAAAGATGACTTTCTTGGCTAATCATCCTTGGAAGAGATGAAAAAAGATTAAGAAATAGATTTCAAAATATTTAAATATAAACTCCTAGAAAATAACTTTATGATTCTGTCCGGAGAGACCAGATTGATATAAAAGGATACAAACCGTGCAGTTATAATAATAATAATAATAATTTTATTCATTTATATAGCGCTATTAATTCCACAGCGCTTTACATACATTTGCAATACTGTCCCCATTGGGGCTCACAATCTAGAGTCCCTATCTGTATGTTTTTGGAGTGTGGGAGGAAACCGGAGTACCCGGAGGAAACCCACGCAAACACGGGGAGAACATACAAACTCCTTGCAGATGGTGTCCTTGGTGGGATTTGAACCTAGGACCCCAGCGCTGCAAGACTGCAGTGCTAACCACTGAGCGCTGATATTGGTCTTTTACTGATTCTTCAATCAATCGACACTTGTTTACTGGCCTGATTACAGAGGCCAACAAATACTGATGGGAGCAGAGTGAAAGTTGGTATGATCGCTCTTTCCCCATAAAGCACAATGTTTTTGTTACATATGTGGTGTTGCCAATAAAATCAGGCTTATGACAGTATACACAATCCAAATCAGGCGACAAATGAGCGTCGAGACTCAGGAACAAGAGTTCCTGCAAACTCTCGCACCTTCATTTTTCATTGTAGAGTGGTGCCTCAGCTGTTCACTGTGCTTGGATACTGCATCATTGCTCCTATCAAATGAATAAGGTAGGCTGCAGATCACATCCCAAAGTGAATTGCAGGGATCTCCAAGGATCATAAAGAGATGACAAAAAAAGAAATGTGCTATAAAGAGAAGATTTCATCCTCATGAATGTCAGATGTCATCCGAGTGCAGTGCCATGTTTCCCTCATACCCATAGACTTGTATGGGTGCAAGTGTAATTACGGATCGGACTCCACCAGCAGCTTGCTGTGACTGTTTTCTCGGCCCATAGAGTAACATGGATCCAAGTGGAATGTGACTTATCGCATTCCACTCGAGCCATTTTACTAGCAGTGTGTCCTAGCCCTAAAGAAGCGTATCCAGTTGATATCTGCTTTTCTTTTTTGCTGAAGAAAAAAGGTTTTGCACACAATGGCTCAATTCATTAAATTGCTTACCCCACAAATCTGGCTTAAAACACTTTGAAAAGTAACATTTTTTTGAGCAACATGAGGTTGTACAAAATAGTAGCAACCTTTGGTTGATTCATGCCAGTTTTGCCTAGTTCTGCTAAAATCGGCAGAGACTGGGGCAGAATAATGGCAGACCGGGGCATGGTGACGCCTGCTCATCTAAGTACATGATAAGAAGTGGTGCAACTCATGCCACAGCTCTTTACTAGAGTCCCTGACTGGAGTAAGATTTGTGGCGAGCCACACACAAAGACTCACATCACTTATAGGTCGCGCCTGAATTATTATGAGGCGTGAACTATGCCAGTATTGATGAATCGGGGCCATGTGTTTAATGTATCTAGTAAAATGATTAGCAGCTTGAAAGAAGGCAAATTGGAGACAATTTTTGACATTTCCATTGCCATTCAAATGAACTGGTCCTGTATTGGAATATATTATTTCCATTTTTAAGATCCCAACTTGATCCAAAATTGGAAAGAATTACTAGACATACGAGTAAAGCCTAACTAGCATAAATCATCTGAACAAAATCGTACCATAATTGATGGGATCAATTAGCTTTTCCAGTTAGCTGATTACTAGGGAGAATACTTTAAAAAGTTCCAGTTTTGTATTTAGAAAAGTGTGTACCCCAGACCACCATCCATAAATTTTAACTACAAGTAAAAGACCCCCAAAACACAGACTGAAGTTGACAAAACTGGCTGATATCGGATTGGGTGAGAACGTAATGTGTATGGGGGTCCACCTGATAATTTCTGGGAGAGAATAATCTAGTCTGGAGAATTTCAGCGTCTCATCTTTTAGTTTTCCTTAAAAGGTAAGGTGTTGTCATATGTCATAGGAGTTAAGGGTACTTTACACGCTGCGATATCGGTACCGATATATCATCGGGGGTCACGTCATTAGTGACGCACATCCGGCGCCGTTAGCGACATCGCAGCGTGTGACACCAAGGAGCGACGATCAACAATCGCAAAATCGTCCAAAACCAGTGATCGTTGACACAACGCTCCTTTCCTTAATACTGTTGCTGCTGCAAATACGATGTTGTTTGTCGATCCTGCGGCACCACACATCGCTACGTGTGACACCGCAGGAACGACAAACATCTCCTTACCTGCGTCCACCGGCAATGCGGAAGGAAGGAGGTGGGCGGCATGTTCCGACCGCTCATCTCTGCCCCTCCTCTGCTATTGGGCGGCCGCTTAGTGACGTCGAATGCACCCCCCCTTGAAGGAGGGATTGTTCGGCGGTCACAGCGACGTTGCTGACCAGGTATGTGCATGTGACGCTGCCGTAGCGATAATTTTCACTACGGCAGCGATCACCAAATGTCGCACGTACGACGGGGGCAGGTGCTATCGCGCACGACATCGCTAGCAATCGCTAGCAATGTCGCAGCATGTAAAGTACCCTTTAGACAGTGGCTCTTTAAGAAAACACAGAAGCACTAGCCGAGGACAGTATTCATGTGTATGAGAGAGTTGGGGGGAGATAGCTGTCCCAAAAGACTGTTTGGCCAACTTCTATCTAATATGTAGGAGGACCTTAGGCGTCACATCATCCAGAACAGACAAATGTCTGCTATAGCTTAATGGTTGGCACAACTTGTAAGACACAAAATAATCAGCTTCTTGTTGATCACAGAGCGTAAGAGACACAAGAAGCATTTCCCTTCCCTTTTAATATTGGCTCTCTTGCATGACGTGGTTATTCTTGCTGTAGCAGAAAAATAATGGCGTCGCGCTCATAATGGTTGAACTATACAAGAAAGCTTCACACGGGAGTTAAAAGGCTATATGACAGTAAGGAGTGCTGACCTATACACTGAAAACATTAAAGGTTCATAATGAGCCGGATGCTACTGAACTAAATATGAACTTTGTAATTATCTTACAGGCAGCACTTCAGGTCAAGCCATCCGGAACTGGGCAAGACTGTGCTCGAGTACCAATACCAGTATGTACAGTGTATATACTGCAAGTACCACCACACAACTGACCTTTCCTATAACCTAATAAATAGGAGCCGACAACAGTTTGTAGACCGAGACCAATCTCCTTCTGTACACATTGGATCAGATTTCCTATTTAGATTGAAACTGAATTTTTGGCATCAATTTCTGCTATGATTTAAGTCAAATCTTCAGCAAATACACCAGGAAAAAAAGATGGCTGTCACTCAATGGGTCAAACAAGAAAGTGCACTTCACTGAAGAGTTAGGAGGGGTGAAAATACATATAGAGCCCACCAACAAACCAGAAGTGTTTCACGTCAGCCCACCCTTATAGAGTCTAGAATATATGACACAATATCCAGTCACCAGAAGTGATTCAAGGGCTTTTGTTTAGTCTGAAGCAAGCACTGTCATCAACATAGGAAGGCATTAAATACAAGAATGGAACATAAGAGCCTTGTACTCCTTTACACAATTCAATAAATCACATATTGTGTATGTGCTGTGCTAAAAACAATGGCCATCACATCACTCCAGAAGACAAAGCTGGAAAGAAGACGCATTGATGTGGAAACGGGGTCAGATGATAAAAGTAATTAATTTCAGAGATTGTAAGCTCTTAGGAAAAATTTGAAGAAACCCAAAAAAACGTTAAGACTAGTGTTGAGCGGACCCAGATCCGTACGGTTTGAGTGCCCGATCCGAGTCCGACCAGTACCCGAGATTCGGGGTGCACAATCCGGATTTGTTATTTTGTGTTTTTTTTTTTTGTTTGTGTGTGTGTGGTTTTTTATTTTCTCTCTCTCTCTCTCCATTCATTTACATGGCCG
Source organism: Anomaloglossus baeobatrachus (assembly GCF_048569485.1). NCBI lineage: Eukaryota > Metazoa > Chordata > Amphibia > Anura > Aromobatidae > Anomaloglossus > Anomaloglossus baeobatrachus. Next base: position 523,856,494 of record NC_134353.1, read on the forward strand.
CGGATTCCGGATCCGCTCAACGGATTTTGACCAATCCGCTCAACGGATTCTGACCGATCCGCTCAACTCTAGTTAAGACCACTCCCAGCTTCCCCTTCTCTTATTTGTTGACCTAGTATCTCTTTATCATTAATTATATATATATATATATATATATATATATATATATATATATATATATATATATATATATATATATATATATATATATATATATATATATATATATATATATATATATACATATACATATACAATCTATATAAATTTATTTTTTATTCAATACAAAGCAGTGGAAAATTCCAGAAATGGGCTGTGAATCTTCTAGATTGGGGGATCCCCAAGCTGTGGCTCAGGAGCCGCATGTGGCTCGCAGGCCTGTGATGTGTGGCTTGTGGCTGTCTGCCGGCTTCGTGTATTAGCACCAGGTTTAGCAAACAACTATGAAGAGAAAGTCTACATCTGGTGACTTTTGTAAGTAGGTCCACACTGAAGAGCAAATCTGGATGGGGGTAAGGTTGGAACACCTGGATCTTGGTATATTGCCTCAGTGTGATTTTTGTGAAAAAGCACTGGCTGTTATAAAGGTAATGGGGGCTTTAAGTGTCACTATCTGAGGAGGTGGGAGCTAAATATGGCTCACAACCCTCTCTTAGAGCTGAATGTGGCTCTCAAGCTCAGAAAGACTGAGGACCTCTTATCCAGATAATAACAGGATACCATTTACTCCGGTCTAGATTTTATGTACAGGGCTAACTGCGTTTGTTTTAAAGCTCCAGTCTATAAAGCTTTCCACGGCCTATTTTGATCTATCTTTTATAATTGAAGTCTTCCCAAAATAGAAGAAAATTAGGGCAGTGCTAGTTAAGCAATGTCTAAGGACTTCTGAAGATGATCGTATTTTTGGGCCGAGTGCGATCCGTCAAAATATCGGATCACACTTGGACCAATGCTATTCAATGAGGCAGTGCACATGGCCAATTTTTTTCTTTGAAGTCTCCAAGGAAAAGAATCGCAGCATGTAGGATTTGCCTCAGTGAATCGGATAGCATTCGGCCATTCAAGTCTATGGGTGTGTGAAAAAAAACAGAACACACTTGGACCATTTTTCTCTGATGGAAAAAATATGGTTGTGTGACCCTAGCGCTTACAGGGATTAACGGTCCATAAAGATTAGCCGATTTGCAGCACTAAATTGTTGCCAATCAGATACTTGACACTCTTTTAGTAGCCTATTTACACACGACCCGCTTCAGAGGTGCACTTGATCTCTAATAGATCGGCTAGTGCGCTAAGGCTGCCATTGTACTCTGGTGCACTAGTCCTGTATACACAAAACGGTGTGCTGCCAAGAATAACGATCTTTTGGGCAAACCAAAAGATCATTACACCCAATAAACGAGCGTTTAGACTGCATGATTATCAAGGGACACTCATTAATGTCAATCATGCAGGATAAATGAACCTATAGTCTTGAGATAGCATAACTCATGTGATCAGCGACTAGGGGGGGGGAAATAAAAATCACCGTTTTTTCCCTTTAACAATAAAAATTGTACAGTGCACACAATAGTCTCAAATGTAAATACCCATGACCAGCATTTTGTATTATTTTACCCAGGGAAATTTGGACTGTATCCCAGAGATGGAGTCACATAGTAGTACAACTATGAAGTACAATTTTGGCCTCGGGAAAGTTTGTCAGTTTTCACTACTGGCTAGTATGTCCGCATATTATAGTAATATAGTTTGTTCTATGAAAACTATAATCCTGTAATGTCACCTATGCAGTGACACAACACTAGCACGTTAGGACAACCTTCACTGGAACAGCTGTGCTCTAGTGAGGCAATGTGACATTAGTTTGTTTACCCTGACTAAATGAGGCACGCAGATCATGGGTGGCCAATTTACAAAATAAAAGGCCCAGCTAAAGTCAAGGGTCATATTGTACACTTAATGGCTGAGTGGCTCTCTATGCTGCAGCTTTACAAGCTGTATACAAATATTGGAATTTTTTTTTTTTAACCCATGAGGGATTACGTGCAACTAAGATGGGTCAATGCCACAGGTAGTGATGAGCCAGCATTACCAGGCTCAGGAGCTCAATACTTGTGACGAGCTGTTGGGTGTTCCGATAGGCTCGACTCATGTACAGAGTGTAATGGGAATCTTGCTCACATCCCCCATTGACTTCCATTATGCTTGGTATACTAGTTGAGCCCGTCCGAGAGTCCGACTGCTCGTTATGGGTACAGAGAACCCAAGCATGATAGTGCTCGCCCATCACTAACTATTACGAATACCGAGCACCCGAGTATGGTAGTGATCGCTCATCACTAACCATTACGAGTACTGAGTATGGTAGTGCCCACTCATTTCTAAACATTACGAGTACCGAGTACCCAAGCAAGGTAGTGCTCGCCCATCACTATCCATTACAAGTACAGAGAACCCAAACATGGTAGTGCTTACTCATCACTATCCATTACGAGTACCGAGCACGGTAGTGCTCACTCATCACTATCCATTACAAGTACAGAGAACCCAAACATGGTAGTGCTTACTCATCACTAATCATTACGAGTACCGATCACCTGAGCATGGTAGTGCTCGCTCATCACTAGTAACAGGTACTGTGTTTTTCTTCTTGCAATGCTACTTCATTAGGAAAAGCAAATTTCATTCTAGATTTAGCTAAAGAAAAGGTCATGCTATTTTGGGCAGTTCCTAAACTAATCCGGGATTCAGAATATTGTTATATACCTATGTCCTATATGAAGAACAGAGGAATGGCATACAAAGCAGCTACCTAATATAATTAGTTTTAAATATTTAAGATTTCCTACTAGTAACTAAGTGAACACTTTAATAACTGACCAGATATGACGATATTTTGTATTGTTTGCCATTTATGATACATGCAAGATTTTTATAGAATGGAGTCAGTTATATGAATAAAGAGCAAACGTTTTTGTGTAAGCACAGAGCCCTGATGCACACTAAAACATTATGGCGAAATATTGGTAGTGTATTGCTCAAGCTGTGGCGCTAAGCCCCCCTACACTTTGACAACCAATGGTTCAGCTGATTGATGTCTGGCGGCTTCTCTCTTTAGAAGGACAAAAGTATTGGCAGTCCAAAAGCAGACAGCTTGGATCCTTCTCTCCCCCAACAAACATCTATCAGGAGCCCCCCCATCTGGGTTGACAACCATCCAGAAATTCCAGGACAGTCCATAAAATTAGGGTACTGTCCATGCCCTGTGTTTTTCTCACTTTTGGTTTGTTTTCTGTTATTCTATTTGCTCCCTTTTTACGTCTATGTTATATGTGTTTCTCTGTATTTATTTTCCACTTTCTGGGCAGAGTCTGGTAATTCCAGATGTTTTTGCCCGATTCATCAAATGCAACTCTTGAAAAAGTTGCAAAGTTTGGCGTAAACTTCGCTCCAGTCCCCTATGGCTTAAGTATGACAAAATTTGGCATATTTTTGTGACTTTTGGTGCCAATCTGCAATTTTTGGCAACAAAAGTCGTGAAAACAGTTCAAGACAGGAAGAAAGCCCATTTTTTTCTTTTCGAATTAATTTAACGCCAAAAACAGCAACTAATGCCCCAAGTTAAAAAAGGAAAGGGACTTAAAACCCCCCACAAACGATGAATCAGGGCCTCAAGGTATACAAACAGGCAAAACAGTACTAGCTGCAGCACTTTCATCCCAATGAGCAATGCCCTACTTATCTTATCAGTGGGATCAATTTAATGGAAGGGTAGTTCTTAAGCTGGTGTCACACACAGCGACAACGACGTCGCTGCTACGTCACCATTTTCTGTGACGTTGCAGCGACGTCCCGTCGCTGTCGCTTTGTGCGACATCCAGCAACGACCTGGCCCCTGCTGTAAGGTCGCCGGTCGTTGCTGAATGTCCAGCTTCATTTTTTGGTCGTCACTCTCCCGCTGTGACACACACATCGCTGTGTGTGACAGCGAGAGAGCGACGAAATGAAGCGAGCAGGGAGCAGGAGCAGGAGCCGGTGTCTGGCAGCTGCGGTAAGCTGTAACCAGCGTAAACATCGGGTAACCAAGGGAAGACCTTTCCCTGGTTACCCGATATTTACCTTCGTTACCAGCCTCCGCCCTTGCTGCCAGTGCCGGCTCCTGCTCAGTGCACATGTGGCTGCAGTACACATCGGGTAATTAACCCGATGTATACTGTAGCAAGGAGAGCAAGGAGCCAGCGCTAAGCAGTGTGCGCGGCTCCCTGCTCTCTGCACTGTGACATGTAGCTGCAGTACACATCGGGTTAATTAACCCGATGTGTACTGTACCTAGGAGAGCAAGGAGCCAGCGCTAAGCGCGGCTCCCTGCTCTCTGCACATGTAGCATAGCGACGTTATGATCGCTGCTGTGTCGCTGTGTTTGACAGCTAAGCAGCGATCATAACAGCAACTTACAAGGTCGCTGTTACGTCACAGAAAATGGTGACGTAACAGCGACGTCGCTGTCGCTTAGTGTGAACCCAGCTTTAGGGGTACTTCTCACATAGTGGGATCGCTATCGAGATCGCTGCTGAGTCACGGTTTTTGTGACGCAGCAGTGACCTCATTAGCAATCTCGCTGTGTGTGACACTGAGCAGCGATCTGGCCCTTGCTGTGAAATCGCTGCTCGTTACACACAGTGCTGGTTCATTTTTTGGACGTTGCCCTCCCGCTGTGAAGCACACATCGCTGTGTTTGACAGCGAGAGAGCAATGATCTGAATGTGCAGGGAGCAGGGAGACGGCGTCTGGCAGCTGCGGACGCTGGTAATCAATGTACACATAGGGTAACCAAGCGAAGCGCTTTGCTTGGTTAGCCGATATTTACCTTGGTTACTAGCGTACGCCGCTCTCAGGCTGCCAGTGCTGGCTCCCTGCAAACGTAGCCAAGAGTACACATCGGGTAACTAAGCTAAGCGCTTTGCTTAGTAATCTGATGTGTACCCTGGCTAAGAGTGCAGGGAGCCAGCGCTAAGCGGTGTGCACTGGTAAGCAGGGTAAATATCGGGTAACCAAGCAAAGCATTTTGCTTAGTTACCCGATATTTACCTTGGTTACCAAGTGCAGCATCGTTTCCACGAGTTGCTGCTGGCTGGTCACTAGTCGCTGGTGAGATCTGCCTGATTGACAGCTCACCAGCGACCATGTAGCGACGCACCATCGATCCTGACCAGGTCATATCGTGGTTGGAATCGCTGGTACGTTGTTTAGTGAGACGGTGACCTAACTCCAGAGCAGAGAAATGCAAAGCCCTGGCAGTCTCCATTAGGGCCGGTCAGCAAACGGATTCTATATTATGATAATAATGATAAAGTTTTATTTCTATAGCGCCAACATATTCCGCAGCGCTTTACAATTCAGAGGGGATATGTACAGATAATTTGAGACAATACAAAAAAAACAAAAATTAAGATACCAGGAGGAGTGAGGGCCCTGCTCGTAAGCTTACAGTCTGAGGAAATATGGGAGGCACAAAAGGTGAATGGGGGGGGTGGAATTGTTATATATGGTCCAGCCTAGATAGTCTGTGTCTGCAACAACTTACTGCATATACACGTACTACTAATAGAAAGGAGTCTCGGTGGCTCAGTGGTTAGCACTGCAGTCTTGCAGCGCTGGAGTCCTGGTTCAAATCCCACCAAGGCCACCATCTGCAAGGAGTTTGTATGGGTTTCTTCTGGTACTCCAGTGTCCTTCCATACTCCAAAGATATACAGATAGGGAACCTAGATTGTGAGCCCCAATGGGGACAGTGTTACCATTGTATGTAAAGTGCTGTGGAATTAACAGTGCTATATAAATAAATATTATATATTTAATATAATTTCATCACCTAGAAATGTCAGCTCATAGTCAATTACACTTGTATTTTAGCAAGCCAAATATTCTAAATAGTTATTCATCCATTCATGGTAAATTTTACAGCATTCTTTTTGCGTTTGGTCCCCTTTGAAGATTCAGAGGGTCATTACAGGGAATCCGCCATGTAACAAAAATGCTATTAACCTGCAGATATGGGGTTAATCTGCAGGTCAATGGCGTTCTGATGCGTGCATCTGCCGCACTGAGAGCCCCACTGCCTGGAGGAAATGATCTTTATTCCTCTTGGCAGCTCCGGCTTTCAGTCATAGGGGGAACGGCTGGCACTTACTGACAGCAGACTCTGTACTGATGCAATGCAGAGCCAACTGTCAGTCAGTGACGGGGTTACAGCCACTACTCACTATGTACTGAGCAATGACTGAAACTGCGCCTCCTTGACTCTCAGAGTCTGCTGGGAGGAATAAAGAGAAATTCCTCCAGGCAGCAGGGCTCTCAGTGTGGCATTCGCACGGCTTCAGAATACTCTTAACCCTATATCTGTATGGAGGGCTATGTGGGGCCCATTATTCTGTATGGGGGGCTATGTGGGGCCAATTATTCTGTATGGAGGGCTATGTGGGGCCCATTATTCTGTATGGAGGGCTATGTGGGGTCCATTATTCTGGATGGAGGGCTATGTGGGGTCCATTATTCTGTATGGAGGGCTATGTGGGGCCCATTATTCTGTATGGAGGTCTATGTGGGGCATATTATTCTGTATGGAGGGCTATGTGGGGCATATTATTCTGTATGGAGGACTATGTGGGGCCAATTATTCTGTATGGAGGGCTATGTGGGGCCAATTATTCTGTATGGAGGGCTATGTGGGGCCAATTATTCTGTATGGAGGGCTATGTGGGGCCAATTATTCTGTATGGAGGGCTATGTGGGGCCAATTAATCTGTATGGAGGGCTATGTGGGGAAAATTATTCTATATAGTGGGCTATGTGGGGCACATTATTCTGTATGGAGGGCTATAATAATAATTTATTCATTTATATAGCGCTATTAATTCCATAGCGCTTTACATACATTGGGAACACTGTCCCCATTGGGGCTCACAAGCTAAATTCCCAATCTGTATGTCTTTGGAGTGTGGGAGGAAACCGGAGTACCCGGAGGAAACCCACGCAAACACAGGGAGAACATACAAACTCCTTGCAGATGGTGGCCTTGGTGGGAATTGAACCCATGACCTCAGCGCTGCAAGACTGCAGTGCTAACCACTGAGCCACCGTGCCGCCTATGTGGGGCTTGTTATGCCTAGGGGTCTATATGGGGGCCATTATACTATATAGAGGGCTATAGGGGGCCAACTATTCTGTATGGAGAGCAATGTAGGGCCCATTATTCTCTATGGAGGACTATATGGATCAAATTATTCTGTATGGAGGACAACGTGGGACCAATTATTCTGTATGGAAGACTATCTGGGGTCCATTAATATGAATGGAGGACTTTGTGGGCCCATTATTCTCTATGGAGCACTCTGTGGGGACTTTGTCTAAACTTTAAATTTTGACTCTGTGAATTTGAGTTTGACATCCCTGCGGTAAGTGCATTATCCTGCTAAGAACAATAGCAGTCTAGGTGCACTGAACAATATATTACAGATTCAGTGGGCATTGTTTATCACAGTCTGCCTTTGTAAGCAGGCTATTAAACGACTACCAATCGGTAATTATTTACCACTCGGCAGTCGTTTAGTGCTATCCGTCGGTCCATGTAAATGGACCCTTAAGGCCCAGTCACACACAACAACTTACCAGCGATCCTGACAACTATACGACCTGATAAGGATCGCTGGTAAGTCGCTGGTAAGTCGCTGGGAGGGGAGATGTCACACAGTCAGACCTTACCAACGACGAAGTGACGATAAAGGTCGCAGTAGCGACCTTGTATAACGATCTTGGCGGTCACTGGGACCCTGTCACACAGTGTCAAACACAGCGATGCGTCCTGCCCAGCTGGACATCGCCTTTGAAGAAATGGTCCGAACCATTCAGCAACGACTAGAGATCTCACAGCAGGGGCCTGATCGCTGGTAGGTGTCACACAACGAGATCGCTGCCGAGATTGTTGCTGCATCACAGAAACCGTGACTCAGCAGCGATCTTGTTAGCGATCTCGTTGTGTGTGACGGGGCCTTTAGTGATCATTCTATACCTCTCTTCGTTGGGATGTGTAAACAACGTAAGTGAATACCAAGTGATTGGTACGTAGTCAACTGTTGCTCTTTAATGGACTAAAATCAACATGTCTAACTGCACCATTACTTCAGAACTACATACAATTCATGAATTTAGCTATAGGAGACTCCATAATTTGAGAACCCCTTCTTCACTATAAACTATCCATATCTGACTAGATAGGTAAAGTAGATACCCTCTTAATCTACTCATCTGAGTGACTTTAGGAAAAAATGATTATCTATGGCAGGGGTGGGGAACCTCCGGCCCGCGGGCCGCATGCGGCCCGCCATGACCTTTTATGTGGCCCCCGGGCAGATTCCCGGGGGAGGCAGTGCTGGTGCTGTCACCGCAGTTTGCTGCCGCCGGCCCTTTAAATCCACACATTGCTGTTTGTGCTGCAATGTGTTCTCCCGTCGGCCAGTGCCAATTGTGGCCGGGTCTACAGCAGCCTCAGCTTCCAGCCTTGTGTGTCCGCCCCCTGCCCTCCGGAGATCAGTGCCTGCCTTCTCCTTCTGATGCAGTGTCCGGCTCCTGCACTCCAGTGATGTGAGTGCAATGCTGCTGTGAGTCCAGCGCCGACCCTCTGCTGCTATGTGCCCTGCCCAATGCTTTGTGCCTCCTCACACCAGTTCTGTAAACCCTCACCCCCAGAGTTGCATGAAACTCTCAGCGCAGTGTGGCCCCCAATGTCGTGTGTGCACCCCTCCCCCAGTCCTGTGTGCAGCCCATCACCCAGTAGTCCTGTTTGCACCCCCCCAATCCTGTGTGCACCCCTCCCCCAGTCCTGTTTGCACCCCCCCAATCCTGTGTGCACCCCTCCCCCAGTCCTGTGTGCACCCCCACACAATCCTATGTGCAGCCCATCACCCAGTCCTGTGTGCACCCCCCCAGTCCTGTGTGCACCCCCCCCAGTCCTGTGTGCACCCCCTCCAGTCCTGTGTGCAGCCCCCCCAGTCCTGTGTGCAGCCCCCCCAGTCCTGTGTGCAGCCCCCCCAGTCCTGTGTGCAGCCCCCCCCAGTCCTGTGTGCAGCCCCCCCCAGTCCTGTGTGCAGCCCCCCCCAGTCCTGTGTGCAGCCCCCCCCAGTCCTGTGTGCAGCCCCGCGTGTGGTGTCTGTGCCCCCAGCCCCGCGTGTGGTGTCTGTGCCCCCAGCCCCGCGTGTGGTGTCTGTGCCCCCAGCCCCGCGTGTGGTGTCTGTGCCCCCAGCCCCGCGTGTGGTGTCTGTGCCCCCAGCCCCGCGTGTGGTGTCTGTGCCCCCAGCCCCGCGTGTGGTGTCTGTGCCCCCAGCCCCGCGTGTGGTGTCTGTGCCCCCAGCCCCGCGTGTGGTGTCTGTGCCCCCAGCCCCGCGTGTGGTGTCTGTGCCCCCAGCCCCGCGTGTGGTGTCTGTGCCCCCAGCCCCGCGTGTGGTGTCTGTGCCCCCAGCCCCGCGTGTGGTGTCTGTGCCCCCAGCCCCGCGTGTGGTGTCTGTGCCCCCAGCCCCGCGTGTGGTGTCTGTGCCCCCAGCCCCGCGTGTGGTGTCTGTGCCCCCAGCCCCGCGTGTGGTGTCTGTGCCCCCAGCCCCGCGTGTGGTGTCTGTGCCCCCAGCCCCGCGTGTGGTGTCTGTGCCCCCAGCCCCGCGTGTGGTGTCTGTGCCCCCAGCCCCGCGTGTGGTGTCTGTGCCCCCAGCCCCGCGTGTGGTGTCTGTGCCCCCAGCCCCGCGTGTGGTGTCTGTGCCCCCAGCCCCGCGTGTGGTGTCTGTGCCCCCAGCCCCGCGTGTGGTGTCTGTGCCCCCAGCCCCGCGTGTGGTGTCTGTGCCCCCAGCCCCGCGTGTGGTGTCTGTGCCCCCAGCCCCGCGTGTGGTGTCTGTGCCCCCAGCCCCGCGTGTGGTGTCTGTGCCCCCAGCCCCGCGTGTGGTGTCTGTGCCCCCAGCCCCGCGTGTGGTGTCTGTGCCCCCAGCCCCGCGTGTGGTGTCTGTGCCCCCAGCCCCGCGTGTGGTGTCTGTGCCCCCAGCCCCGCGTGTGGTGTCTGTGCCCCCAGCCCCGCGTGTGGTGTCTGTGCCCCCAGCCCCGCGTGTGGTGTCTGTGCCCCCAGCCCCGCGTGTGGTGTCTGTGCCCCCAGCCCCGCGTGTGGTGTCTGTGCCCCCAGCCCCGCGTGTGGTGTCTGTGCCCCCAGCCCCGCGTGTGGTGTCTGTGCCCCCAGCCCCGCGTGTGGTGTCTGTGCCCCCAGCCCCGCGTGTGGTGTCTGTGCCCCCAGCCCCGCGTGTGGTGTCTGTGCCCCCAGCCCCGCGTGTGGTGTCTGTGCCCCCAGCCCCGCGTGTGGTGTCTGTGCCCCCAGCCCCGCGTGTGGTGTCTGTGCCCCCAGCCCCGCGTGTGGTGTCTGTGCCCCCAGCCCCGCGTGTGGTGTCTGTGCCCCCAGCCCCGCGTGTGGTGTCTGTGCCCCCAGCCCCGCGTGTGGTGTCTGTGCCCCCAGCCCCGCGTGTGGTGTCTGTGCCCCCAGCCCCGCGTGTGGTGTCTGTGCCCCCAGCCCCGCGTGTGGTGTCTGTGCCCCCAGCCCCGCGTGTGGTGTCTGTGCCCCCAGCCCCGCGTGTGGTGTCTGTGCCCCCAGCCCCGCGTGTGGTGTCTGTGCCCCCAGCCCCGCGTGTGGTGTCTGTGCCCCCAGCCCCGCGTGTGGTGTCTGTGCCCCCAGCCCCGCGTGTGGTGTCTGTGCCCCCAGCCCCGCGTGTGGTGTCTGTGCCCCCAGCCCCGCGTGTGGTGTCTGTGCCCCCAGCCCCGCGTGTGGTGTCTGTGCCCCCAGCCCCGCGTGTGGTGTCTGTGCCCCCAGCCCCGCGTGTGGTGTCTGTGCCCCCAGCCCCGCGTGTGGTGTCTGTGCCCCCAGCCCCGCGTGTGGTGTCTGTGCCCCCAGCCCCGCGTGTGGTGTCTGTGCCCCCAGCCCCGCGTGTGGTGTCTGTGCCCCCAGCCCCGCGTGTGGTGTCTGTGCCCCCAGCCCCGCGTGTGGTGTCTGTGCCCCCAGCCCCGCGTGTGGTGTCTGTGCCCCCAGCCCCGCGTGTGGTGTCTGTGCCCCCAGCCCCGCGTGTGGTGTCTGTGCCCCCAGCCCCATGCCCCCAGTTAATTAATTGCTTCACCCAATATAGCAGGGTCATTTAAACATTGATAATTTTGTGCGGCCCCCGAAGGTTGGTAGAAATTTCCAAATGGCCCCCGACAGAAAAAAGGTTCCCCACCCCTGATCTATGGTAAGACACTAATACATTTCCCAATCCCAGGAAACTGCTGATGAAGTACCCAGCTAATGTGTGCAGCTACTGTAAGTATAGTAAATGCCCATTCTATTGGGCTAGAGCTAGAACATCAAAGTGATGGAAGTCAGAGTCTGGAGCCTGGCGAGTCGGAAATCTGGAAGAGAAAGCAGTTTTCCATGGAGCTGGCAATAAAATGGCACTGTATCAGCTGTGCTAACCCCCTACACGTTTATTTTGGAAGCCTTTCTAACACGTAAGCCTCTTTGAAAACAGACAAGAGGGTACAGTGATTAGGCAAGACATGGAACTCTGAATGACTAGAAGAAGTTACCTGAGACATCATGCCAATCGGCTCAGTAACAAATTCAGAAAGTGTCGCCATCATGGGGCCGCAGATGGGTCTGATCACACGCTGTCAGTCAAATTAGGTCAAATCTCAGCCATTCTCGCAGGAAACTGGAGAAAAAACACAAATATAAATAGTTAGTCACTAAACCACAATTAGCTGTACTTGGGGCAGTAATGTCACTGTGCTAAACAGGAAAAACGTCTTTCCACAAAGCTGACAGGTATTGAGGTGTAAAATTTGTTAAAAGAATATCAAACATTGAAAAGAAAACAGCTGTCAGTCTCCACGGGCGGCTGCAGCCTGACAGCCAGTTCTCTGAACACAGTCTGGGTGACCAGCTGATCCCTGGCCATCAGCTGTTACCACTGGGGGAATTTATGGGCCTATGTAATGCACGGCCGCGCATAGTCTCACACAGCAGTACACACTGGTTTCCATGGCTCTCTACTCGCCACCGTGCATAGTCTCACACAGCGGTACGCACTTGTTTCCATGGCTTTCTACTTGCCACCGCACAGTCTCACACAGCGGTACACACTTGTTTCCATGACTCTCTACTTGGCACCACGCATAGTCTCACACAGCAGTACACACTGGTTTCCATGACTCTCTACTCGCCATCGTGCATAGTCTCACACAGCGGTACGCACTTGTTTCCATGGCTTTCTACTTGCCACCGCACAGTCTCACACAGCGGTACACACTTGTTTCCATGACTCTCTACTTGGCACCACGCATAGTCTCACACAGCGGTACACACTTGTTTCCATGACTCTCTACTTGCCACCACGCATAGCCTCACACAGCGGTACACACTTGTTTCCATGGCTCTCTACTTGGCACCACGCATAGTCTCACACAGCGGTACACACTTGTTTCCAAGGCTCTCTACTTGCCACCACGCATAGCCTCACACAGCGGTACACACTGGTTTCCATGGCTCTCTACTTGCCACCACGCATAGCCTCACACAGCGGTACACACTTGTTTCCATGGCTTTCTATTTGCCACCACGCATAGTCTCACACAGCGGTACACACTTGTTTCCAAGGCTCTCTACTTGCCACCACGCATAGCCTCACACAGCGGTACACACTGGTTTCCATGGCTCTCTACTTGCCACCACGCATAGTCTCACACAGCGGTACACACTTGTTTCCAAGGCTCTCTACTTGCCACCACGCATAGCCTCACACAGCGGTACACACTGGTTTCCATGGCTCTCTACTTGCCACCACGCATAGTCTCACACAGCGGTACACACTTGTTTCCATGGCTCTCTACTTGCCACCGCACAGTCTCACACAGCGGTACACACTTGGTTCCATGGCTCTCTACTTGCCACCGTGCATAGTCTCACACAGCGGTACACACTTGTTTCCATGACTCTCTACTTGCCACCGTGCATAGTCTCACACAGCGGTACACACTTGTTTCCATGACTCTCTACTTGCCACCACGCATAGTCTCACACAGCGGTACACACTTGTTTCCATGGCTTTCTATTTGCCACCACGCATAGTCTCACACAGCGGTACACACTTGTTTCCATGGCTCTCTACTTGTCACCACGCATAGTCTCACACAGCGGTACACACTGGTTTCCATGGCTCTCTACTTGCCACCGTGCATAGTCTCACACCGCGGTACACACTTGTTTCCATGGCTCTCTACTTGTCACCACGCATAGTCTCACACAGCGGTACGCACCTGTTTCCATGGCTCTCTACTTGCCACCGTGCATAGTCTCACACAGCGGTACGCACCTGTTTCCATGGCTCTCTACTTGCCACCGTGCATAGTCTCACACCGCGGTACACACTTGTTTCCATGGCTCTCTACTTGTCACCACGCATAGTCTCACACAGCGGTACGCACCTGTTTCCATGGCTCTCTACTTGCCACCGTGCATAGTCTCACACCGCGGTACACACTTGTTTCCATGGCTCTCTACTTGCCACCACGCATAGTCTCACACAGCGGTACACACTGGTTTCCATGGCTCTCTACTTGCCTTTATCCTCTATACATCCCATGGGGTATACAGACTGGTGTTGTCTATTCTGGACATTCGAAGGGGATGTCCCAATATGATAAATAGTGAAAATTGCAAAATGTTTGTAAAAAGAAGCAAGTTTGAAATGCAATTGTAATTAAAAATAATTTTGGTTTACAAGAAAGAAGGGATTTTTAAGTTTATAGTTGAATGCTCATTGCCTAGGTAACCAGCCACCTATGCAGTCTACCAGCCTGTCTCCTCTGTGATGAGCGCAGCTCTGAAGGTTCCGTTCCCCTGCTTCTGCTAGCAGCATTGGACACCAGGCAGCTCAGACCTCTCAATCTTCAGGAGCAAATATGAGGAGCTCCTGAAGTTTGATGCTGAGAAAAATCCTTCTGATGCTTCATCCTATCACATAGCCATTTTCACTCTAGGTTTAATTAGTTTCATGACTTAATTAGTTTCATCACAGGCACCATGAGACCGAGTTCATTACAACAGCCATGTATGTTTCACTACAATGCCTAGTCCAAGAGGCTTATCCACGCCATACTCTCCTAGACTGACAAGTCACTCCCCATGTGAATGTGTGATAAGGGAGAGACCTGACAGTCAAGGGATTGTGCATCAAATAGTGGGTAAACCTAAAGGGTTTGCTATGGAATCAGAGCAGCATGGTGTGGGGGCAGAGAGCCTGATTCTAGTGATGTCTCACTTACTGGACTGAGTGGTGTAGTTTTGATAGAATCCATGTTTTTTCTGCTGCAGTTTTAGCAGTGGTCAGAATGCTGAGCTGTGTATAACCCACAACACTGATTGGCTGCTTACTATATACACTAAATATTGTGAACAAGCTGACAATCAGCAGAGGGAGCGGGGTTACACAACAGCTGGTCTGATTTATACATGAGACATAGTCAGGCAGTGATAATCTCCTGGTGAAGAAAAGCACTGATTGTATTAAAAGTAAAGCACCAAAACAGTAATGATACCCAAGGGTATCCTAATTATTAACGACTACATACATTTTACGTAGTCAAAGGAGGGTTGGATCCAGCATCAAAAAATCCAGTTAAAAATTCAGGTTTATTAAAAATATATATAAAAATATACAGAAAGCATATATATTTTTAGCAGAGGGATGGGGCAAAGTGCATGAAACACCTTACGCGTTTCGGACGGTGAATTTAAAAGCAGTCCTTAGTCATAGGTCTTCTTTTAAATTCACCGTCCGAAACGCGTAAGGTGTTTCATGCACTTTGCCCCATCCCTCTGCTAAAAATATATACGCTTTCTGTATATTTTTATATATATTTTCAATAAAGCTGAATTTTTAACTATGGATTTTTTGATGCTGGATCCAACCCTTGGCCTTCTGAAGGATCACGAGCATGCCTAGTCCTGTTGCACAGAGCTATATGGTAAGCTGGAGTTTTTCTTTTCTTTATACATAAATTTTACCCCAATCAATTCTTTATTATAGTAAAAGATAAAATCAACCAAAAAAATACAAAAAACAAATACTATTACAGTTATTAAAATGTAATGAACAGACTACGAAAGCAATGCTGTTTTAGTTATACGGCGATCAGGCTGTTAGGACGGGAGGAAAAGGTGAGGGTCCTTTAGGGTGAGCCACCGCGGAGCAGGGCACCCTTTTACCTTATGGTGTACTTTCACTCGATAGATAGGGAAATGTATAGGGTGAGTATCGCTTTATAGGCCACCCTGTATGACTATAATGGCATTGTTTTCATAGTCTGTTCATTACATTTTAATAACTGTACTACTATGTGTTTTTTGTATTTTTGTGGGTGATTTTATCTTTTACTATAATAAAGAATGGATTGGGGTAAAATTTGCATAGTCTTGAAAGTACAGCACACAGCCTAGTAAGTTACACATCACTGCAATCAGGCTCTCTATTCCTACCTCATGCTGCTCTCAGACTAAGGCTATGTGCGCACAGTGCGTTTTTAGCGGCGTTTTTGCGCGCTTTTCGGGTGCGTTTTTGGCCTCAAAACCGCAGGACTTTGCTTCCCCAGCAAAGTCTATGAGTTTTCATTGTTGCTGTCCGCACACATCTGTTTTTTTTACCTGCGTTTTTGAGTTAAAAAAAAAAAAATGGACATGTCAGTTCTTTCCTGCGTTTTTCTGCGTTTTCCCCCCATGCAATGCATTGGAAAAACGCAGCAAAACGCAGAGATCAAAAACGCAGCAAAAGGCAGCCAAAAACGCACCAAATCGCGGCAAAAACGCATGCGTTTTTTGATGCGTTTTTTCGACGCAGGTGCGCTTTTAGCGGCCAAAAACGCACAAAAACGCAGCGTCAAAAAGACGCAGTGTGCGAACCTAGCCTAAATAGCACAAACCTGCACACAAATTCCCTTTAAATGGATTCTTGATCTCCCAATCAGAAACCACACATTTTGGAGTGACAGTTGTTTCATCAGGAGCATCATGTGTTACTAATTAGGTGCGAAACCAGGGAAGAACTAAAGAATTTGGCTGATCAGAGCCATCTGCCAATAAATATCGAGTATCTATGGGCCTCTTAAAAAAACACATGTCCAATTTCATTCCAATTTTCACTGAGGCATCCATCACTGGACAATTCTATGTATTTCTATAAAGGGGTTGCCCGGTCACAAGATAGTAATGACGTTTCAAGAGAATAAGAGCTGGTCCGAAGTAACTGTCAGTGGCCACCACATGTGGAAATGATCTCTGCAGCGTGGCTCTTTTCCATATGTGTAAATCTGGCCACCACTGGGGCCTATAGGTGAGAGTGTCATGTGTTGGACCCCCACCAATCTGATATTGATGACTTCGGCTGCTTTCACACATCCGGTTTGTGCTGAGCGGCACAATCCGGCCCAAAAACCTATGCAACGGATGCGGCGAAAAAACCGGATCCGTTGCATAAGTTTTTCCATGCGGCCCGTCCGTTTCTTGACGGATGCAGCTTGATACTAAGCATGCACAGTGCAAAAAAACGCATCCGGCGTCCGGATGCGTTTTTTGCCGCAGGACACCGCATCCGGCGTCCATAGGCTTGCATTGTAAATCACGCCCCATCAGCGCGATGCGCTTTTTTCGCCGCACCAAAAAACGTGCCAGGCAACGTTCCATC